>NC_061114.1:206384989-206385451 GCF_002878395.1 Capsicum annuum
TGATATCCTTCAAACCAAATAAAAATATTAATAAACAATCTAAATAGTTGAATGTGTTTGATTTATGAGATGGCCCATGGGCTAGCCCAATTCACAGTGCTCAACCCTCACAGGTCACGGGCTTATCCAGCTAGGCTAAAAAGCCATGTTTTTAAATGAACTACAAAAAATGAAGCTCAACTTTATTAAATTACAGATCAGATCGAGCTGACCCAACGGAGGTGACAATATTGACGGCTCTACTTATAATCACAATTTTAAGGTTTAGATTATTTGCACGACAACAATATTATCTAAGAAGAAAACACTTACGAAAAATCCATAGCATATTGACACTTTTACACCTCTTATCTATTAATCGATAGAAAGGAAGATAGAAAAGGTAGACACAAAAAACAACACATCCAAATAACATCTGATATTTTAAGTTTTTAAATTCTGAAGCATTAAAAAAATAATATA
>NC_061114.1:206385551-206478172 GCF_002878395.1 Capsicum annuum
AGTAATAGTAATAATTATAAATATAAATATATATTATATTATAGATATAATAAAAATAGATTATATTATTTTTTTAATGCTTCAGAATTGAAAAACTTAAAATATCAGTTGCTTCAATCGTAATTTTACTATATTACTTCTAATTAATTACTATAGGTTATTTAAATATTAAAATTTATAATATTTAATAAAAAATATAGAATAGACATAAAATAATAAATTAGTATTTGATTTTTTAAATTAATTTGATGTCTTATATGAGGTCCATTTTTGTTTATTTTTTCACAAGTATTTTTATAGTAATTTTATTATATCACTTCTAATTAGTTGTTATAAGTCATTTAAGATATGTCTTCCTTGCTGCTTCAATCTTGATTTTATTATATAAACTCTAATTAATTACTACAGTTTATTAAGTATTAAAAATTTATAATATTTAATAAAAAATATAAAATAGACATAAAATAATAAATTAATATTTAATTTTTTAAATTAACTAGATGTCTTATATGAGGCCCATTTATGGTTTTTTTCCTACAAGTATTTTTTATAGTAATTTTATTATATCACTTCTAATTAATTGTTATAAGTCATTTAAGACATATTTTCTTCGCTTCTTCAATCGTGATTTTATTATATGATCCCTAATTAATTATTATGATCGCATTAAAAATTAATAATATTTCATAAATGGACACAAAATGATATGTCAACATAAAATATTTGATTGACTGTCAAAATTATATTAGTGTCACATAGGTTGACTTTCAAAATTACAGCAGTGCCACTTAAATTGGAATAGAAGAAAAAGTATTATAAATTACAACAAAACATTTGATTGACTATCGGAATTATATAGTGCCATATAGGTTTGACTTTCAAAATTATATCAGTGTCTATAAATCACAATAAAACATTTGATTGACTATCGAAATTATATTAGTGCCACATAAGTTGGCTTTTCAAATTATATGAGTGTCACTTAAATTGGAATAGAATAAAAAGTATTATAAATCACAATAATTAAAAATTAAAATTATTTTAATAATTGATTATCTAAATTATATTTGTGTCACATAAATTAAGACAAAAAATAACATATATAAGGCCCGTGCTAAGAACGGGCCTTCGATGTCTAGTATACATGTATAGAAGCTTGAAGAAGCAGGAACCTCTTCGTCGACGTGCTTGCTTCTTTCGTGATTTTACTATACTGTCCCTAATTAATTAGTATATGTTATTTATGTATTTAAAAATTAATAATATTTAATAAAAAATAAAATAGACATTTATATTATACGTATATAGAAATGTGAAAAAGCAGACACCTCTTCATCGACGTGCCTACTTCTTTCGTAATTTTACTATATTGCCCCTAATTAATTATTATATGTCATTTATGTATTTAAAAATTAATAATATTTAATAAAAAAAAGTAAAGTAGACATTTATGACATATCTGTTTTAGCTATTTCAATCGTAATTTTACTTTATCATCCCTAATTAATTATTATAAGTCATTTAAGTATTAAAAAAAATTTACTAAAAGATAAAAAATAAAATAAAATAAAATGATAAACTAACTCTTGACATTTATGTTTGATTCGCTACATCGTGATATTTGATTGGGCCATACGTATTTAAAAATTAATCAGGTTTAATAGAAAAAGTAAATAGATATTTATGACATGTTTACTTCACCTGTTTCAATCTTAATTTTATTATATCACCCTAATTAATTATTGTAACTCATCTAAGTATTAAAGAATTAATATTAATTTTTAATAAAAGAAGAAAAACAAATATAAATTAACTCTTGTTGTTTTGAATTAACTTGACATCTTATATACGACTCTCATAATTTTTTTTCATAAATACTTTTATAGCAATTTTATTATATCACTTCTAATTAATTATTATGACTCATTTAATACATGTCTGATTCGTTGCATCGTGATGTTTGGTTGGGTCTTACGTATTAGAAAATTAATCATGTTTAACAGAAAATTAAAGTAGATATTTATAACATGTCTACTTTAGTTGTTTCAATCATAATTTTATTATATCATCCCTAATTAATTATTATAATTCATCAAAGAATTAAAAATTTAATAATATTTATTAAAAAATAGAAATAAATTAACTCTTATTGTTTTCAATTAACTTGACATCTTATATGAGACTCACTTAAATTTTTTCACAAGTATTTTTATAGCAATTTTGTTATATAACTTCTAATTAGTTTTTATGATTCATTTGAGACATGTCTGCTTCGCTAATTCAATCGTGATATATGATTGACTTTCGAAATTATCTCAGTGTCACTTAAATTAGAATAGAAGAAAAAGTATTATAAATCACAATAATTAAAACTTAACTTATTTTAAAAATATAATTGACTATTAATGCCACAAAATTTTTGACGAGTAGAATATTATAGATTACAGTAGTTAACAATTTAAAATAGTAAATTACAATGCCCAAAAAGTGTTATAAATTACAATAGCTAGTAGAAGCGTGAAAAGCAGGCACCTATTCGTCGATGTGCCTGCTTGTTCCGTGATTTTACTGTATTGCCCCTAATTAATTATTATATGTTATTTGTGTATTTAAAAATTAATAATATTTAATAAAAAAAGCAAAAATAAATATTTATGACATATTTGCTTCAACTGTTTCAATCGTAATTTACTTTATCACCTCTAATTAATTGTTATAAGTCATCTAAGTATTAAAAAAATAATAATATTTAATAAAAAATAAAAGAAAAATCAAACGATAAACTAACTCTTGATATTTTAAATTACTTGACATCTTCTATGAGGTCCGTTTAAATTTTTTTACATCAATTTTTTTATATATCACTTCGAATTAGTTATTATGACTTGTTTAATACATATCTGATTCACTACATCGTGATATTTGATTGAATCTTATATATAAAAAAATTAATCATGTTTAATAGAAAAAGTAAAATAGACATTTATGACATGTCTACTTCAGTTGTTTCAATTGTAATTTTATTATATTACGCTAATTAATTATTATAACTCATCTAATTATTAAAAAATTAATAATATTTAATAAAAAGAAAAATAAAATATTAAAAAATTAATATTATTTAATAAAAAAGAAAAATGGACAAAAATTAACTCTTGTTGTTTTGAATTAACTTGACATCTTATATAAGACTCACTTAAATTTTTTTCACAAATATTTTTGTAGCAATTTTGTTATATTACTTCTAATTAGTTATTATGACTCATTTAATACATGTATGATTCGCTACATCATGATATTTGGTTGGGTCTTACGTATAAGAAAATTAATCATATTAATTAAAAAAGTAAAATAGATATTTATGAAATGTCTACTTTAGTTGTTTCAATCATAATTTTATTATATCATCCCTAATTAATTATTATAACTCATTTAAGTATTAAAAATTTAAAAATATTTAATAAAAATAAAAATTATAAATAAATGAACTCTTGTTGTTTTAAATTAACTTGACATCTTATATGAGACTTACTTAAATTTTTGTACAAGTATTTTTATAGCAATTTTGCTATATCACTTCTATTTAGTTATTACGAGACATTTAAGACCTGTCTGCTTCGCTACTTCAATCTGATATATGATTAACTTTCGAAATTATCTCAGTGTCACTTAAATTAGAATAGAAGAAAAAATATTATAAATCACAATAATTAAAAATTTAAACTATTTTAAAAATATAATGCCACAAAAAACTTGACAAGTAGAATATTATAGATTACAACAGCTAACAATTTAAAATAATAAATTACAGTAAAAAAAAAAAGTTATAAATTACAATAGCGAACAACTTAAATTATCTAAAAACATATAAAAATTATTTATCTAAATTTTATTTATATCACATAAATTGAGATCAAAAGATTACATAATCTTAGATATAAAACATGTGCACTAGATTAATATTACTTTAAGGATCGTTTGGTAAAGTATATAAGAATAACGCTAAATATGGTTTATTAATAATACTTGCATTACTAATGCTTATATTAATTATGCTGACATTATTTCTTATACATTGTTTGGTGTGATATATTAAAAATAGTATGCACTACATAATTTTTAAAAAATAATATCTATTTACGATAATACCCTTCCTTATATTTGTATTCTCTCTTTTCAATAATTTTTTATTTTTTTTTCAAATCTCACCAACTCATTTTTTTCCTCAAAAAAACAAAGATTACATAGTTGGCAGTCATGGATATTCTACTCTTCTGCTGCCAATTTTTTCCGCAGGCCATGAACCATCACGGCCATGATCCATGTTCACCCTCTGTATGTTCCCGAAACACTATTGGAATGTATCGAAGATGTCTCAAAAGAATTGAAATTGCTGCAAAATTTGGTCTCCTTTGTTTCGCAGAGGGTCGTAGAGCCTCGGAGCCAACATCATAATAATTTTTTCACTCATATTTTAGCTGTGTCAGGCCACGCATGAACACTTCTTTGGTTGAATCTACCAGATTTGGCTCCAGAGGAAATAAATGTTATGCTTTCTGATTTGTTGAGGATTTTTAACATCAATTGTTGTGAACTTGTGACCTCAAAATTTCAATGAGGATGAATCTTATAAGAATGACAAAATATAAAAAATAAAAAATATTTTACAACATAATATGATGGAAAAATTGTGGAAAGAGGAATGAGAAATATTTTGAGAGGTAATAATGTCATTAATCAAGCTAATGTATATATTAAAGCTTTTACATTATTAATATATAAAAAATGAATGATATTAGTAATACACACACATAATAGAATGTATAACTTATACTTGTATTAGTTATACATAAATTAAAAATTATATCAAATAAAATATAAATAATATATATTAATTAATGCATGAATTATTTTTATCAATAGACTCTATCAAACGACCCTTACAAAGGGAGAAATTAAAGGGAGAGTATGTGCAACGTAATGAGGCCACTCAACATAACACCACTTGTGCTCCAGTACAAAATCGAGGGACCTCCAATTAAAAAGCACAAATAAGTTGTCCAAATAAATGAAAGTTTTTTCAAAAAGGATAAAAGTTTTTTGATTTCTTTTTTAAGTTTTTTCGTTCTTATAACTTGTCTCAGTTGTAGAATAACTTTGATAGTTGTTCGATAAATAAGCACAATTATTGAATAATTATCAAAATTGTTTAATAACTGAGCAAGTTGTTCAATAACTAAGCATAATTGTTCGACACCAATAGTGCCTAGTTGTTCGACAATAACTGTGCCTAGTTGTTCAATAATTAAGGTAATTTTTTGACAATTGAGAGAAGTTATTCAATAACTATGTGAAGTTATTTAACAACTAGGTGAAGTTATTCAATAACTACATAAAATTGTTCAAACATATAATGTATTTGTCCAACAACTATAAATCGAGCCCTCAAATTAATTTCTCTCACTCAGCCGCTTTTCTCTCTCTCTGCAAAAACAACCATATTCTGCTCATTATTTGCCATAGAAAAATCAATTGAAACGTATTTTCTTCTTCCTCTCTGCACAATACACCGAGTCTCTGCTTTTAATTTTAACAAAAAAGTTTTATTGTAATTTATATTAGCTCGACTTTGTGACTGTCACAGCTGCCATCTGGTCGTAGATTTTGAAATTGAAACTTGAAAATTTGAGTTTTAGAAGTTGTATTTAGACATTCAATTTTTTTTTTGAATTTTTGTGAGTGGAAGTGAATTTTCTATTAAAAATTTGCTCTGAGAAGGTTTTTGGGAACTCGAAAATATTTGAAGGTTTCATGGCCAAACAGATATTTGAAATTTATGCTTAGTGAAGCTCTATTTATGTTAAGTTGATTGGCAGAAGCTCACAGTCTGTATGTATTCCTTTTTGCAGATACTATATATAATGGGGAAGAAAATGGGGAGGAAAAAGCAGAAGATTGTGCTACCGCCGGAGCTTCCACCGGAAATTCCTGATGAAGCAGTTGAAGTATCAGACGAGGACATGCAATTCGTTAGCGAAAATCAAGAATATACTGGCTTCATGTCCAATTTGGATACCAAGACAATTAATAAGTAAGCAATTATTGGCAAGTATATGTGTTTATTCTCACTTTATGTTGTTAGATAGACTCTTGCGGTAAGGCCCGTGCATAGCAGGAGCTTTAATGCACCGTGCTGCCCTTCACTCATTTTTTCCGTGTTTTTTTTTAATCTTGCAAGGTTGGATATGGTTTTGTGTGTTACAAATGTGTTCGTAGATAAGCACTTCCCCACATGGTATTTTGGTTGGTGTTGACTTTATTTTTGTGGATACCAGCGTACATGGAGAAACTTTTTCATTTTGATTTGTTAAGTTGGATGATTTGAATGTGGTATAAATCTGTTATTTTTGCTTGGATAAAGTTCACTCAGAAGTCTACATATCCGAAAACTAGAAAATAGAGAGCTCTTGCAAAGGGGAATTCACTGTTTTAGTTGACTTGGGCCTCTCTCATATGCAGAACTGTGAAACTTAAGATTGATATTTCACCTTTAATTTTCTCAGTGTAACAAATAATACTGGATCATAGTTAACTTTTAAGTTTGAAAAGATCAAATAGGTAGAAAAGGAAGTTTAGCTCAAGGAGTTGGCTTCCGTTTCAATTTTGGAATTGCTTTTTTTAGGTCGCAGAAGTGGGTTTAATTGGGGAAACAATTCTTTTAAGGTATCACTTGTGTGAGCTTTGACAGTCTTAATAACTCATTTGCAATCAATCCATTCAATAGTGCTCCCCCATCTGAATGAGTGATTCAAATTGACCCGAGATTGACAGTTGAGCATATTTGGCTGCCAGAGTAATTGAGGCCTAATATATTGTTTGTCCCACAGTGACCTTCCTTTTTCTTTTCAAATATTCAAAAATCTAGTTTTGCCTGGTGGCTACAAAGCTCAATTAGTTTTTAATGCTTATCGTAGTTTATTGACTTGTCAATGGCCCCATAGTTCACCAATTTGAAGAAGTTCAGCATATCCTGGAATTTTCTTAAAGCTCTTGTAATCTTCTCATAGTATCCTTTTTTTTTTTTTTTAAAAAAAAGAACTTTGCCTTCATGGATCATTTATGTGCAAAAAGTTACAATTTTGAGTTTGCATCCCAAACTTTGTACAGAATCATTGAGATGAGACAATGCTAGAACCTAACCAAAATCTAGCTAAGCTACTCAAGGGGGTTCATATACTATATGTGCTGGCTTTGCATCTTTAGTTCTGAAAGAAGGGAGGTTCCAAGTATCCATGTTAATTAGCCGTCTTATATGCCTTGGGATGTGAGCATATGAGTTGAAGTTATCGATTGCATCAGTGCTATGACTTAGGTTTGCCAATCTGTCTGTGTCTGCGGGCTTGTTTGCTTCTCTGAAACAATGATTGATCTTGAATCCATATGCTTCGACTAGTTCCTGAATCTTCTCGATATATTCTAGAATTCTCCAAGGTATTTTCCGTTCTCTCCTTACGCATTTTGGCAGAAGTAAAGAATCCAGGCTTCTCCAAAGCCATTAGTAGCGCACCACGCGACACCAAAGAGCAACGCTGCTGCCTCTGGCCTGCTTCTCATATATCCTGGATAGTTGAACAGTTCACCCTGATGCCCTTAGGGTATCGTGTGCCACTCTTGACATATTCCTTGGCATTTGCCCCCCTTTTTTTCGGTTAATCAAAAATGTGATACTGCAAATTGTTCCATGGATTGCTATGTTTCTTAAAAATTGTGCTAGTGATGTGTCCTTAATTATTTGTTCAACTTTTATTATTTTCTATGTTCAGTCTGATCGTATTATTGTAATTGGAAAGGCAAGTTACTCGTGTTGCCGATGTGAAAGAAGATGAGCTTGAGTCTCTGTATGAAAGGCGGTTAAAGAAGAAGTCACTTGTTAAAGAAACAGAAAAACAGGGGCTAGAGGTTGATCCTGTGGATGATCTTCCCGTGAAAACATTAGATGGAAAACTTCATTACAGGACAGGTACTGTGACCACTTGCTCACTCATCATCACCTGGTATCTACTGTAACCGTTAATTGAATCTTAAGTTTCATTTTATACAGTGCCAAAGGCTACACAAAAGTCTGAAAACAACGATAAAGATGAAGATAATACTAACAACAAAGATGCTGGTACTGATGCAAGTGTGGTGAAGCGGACTAAAGCAGAGAAGCGTGCACAGTTGAAGAAAATGAGGAAAGAGGCTAAGAAACAGTCAAAAGAGGTGGCAGCAGTAGAGGATGTTGAGCAAATGCCTCAAGCTGAAGTCATGGTACTTGCATTATATATATCCTAAAGGATATGCTGTAGTGCTAGAATGTATATCCCAAAATACCTTTAAATTGTAGATGACAATGTGAAGGAGGAAAAGAGGAACTAAATTTTTTGAAAAGTATATATATGATGAGGGTGGGGTATGACACAAGTTAATGTTGGTTCCCTTTGTTGCACTGTCACTGTACTGGAATTACCACCTGTTCACTGCTTCATGTTTTCCTTTTTTTTTTGTGGAGGAGGAAATAAATCACTTGGTTTAGTTTTGATCCTTGTAAGAAGTGTTGTGGTGTGGTTCTGCTAGGCATTCCAGCCAGATTATTTTGGAAAAATAATACTCCCTCGGACCTAAAAATCAGAATGACAAGTTTCAAAAAAATAAGATAAAATCAGAATGACAAACTTGTCTTTAGCTGTCCCAAACGTACTACCCTCATAGTTCGTCAATATTCTTTCAGTATATATTGTCAATGGAGCTCTGTAGCTCATTCTTATATTAACCAGTGTTATTAAAAGCCATCGTTAAGCAACTGAGCAGGGAAATAGCCTTATGGAAGAAGCTATGCATTTTGAATGCTGAGGTGCAAAGTGAACCTACAAGAAGCAGTTGATTCTTTGAATGTAATTTCAATAGATAAAAAAGATTAAAAAAAGAAGAAGAGGAGAAATAGGGCTTTTTTCCTATTAAGTACGTGGACTTCTCTTCATATACACTTCAATGTCCTCTTTGCTGCTCTTATCTTCTTCTTCTCGAGCTTGAAGTACCTTCTCTTCTACTGCCTTTGTTGACCTGTTCCTTGTGAATCACATCTTTCTTCTTCTTATTTCTTTCTCCAACTCTTTAGTTCAAAAGTGCTAATAATTCATTCTTTTCTGTGGTTGATTAAATAAAAAGTAACTTTGTGATTGAATTGTTATTCTGTGGCGTTGTGAAGTATATTTTAGTGTTGTTTACTTTGAATTCTAGGATTTATGCTGTTATTACTTTATGCTGGGTGCTGAAATTTTTATATATAGTAAAAAAAGAGAAACACCTAAATTTGGATATGAGTATATTGATTTATACATCCACGGTGTTATGACGAGGTGAGAAAAGATATGACAGCAGAAGAAGCCAATGAAAAAAAGAAGTTTAGACTAGCTGAACTGGGAACTGCACTGCTTGCAGATCCTGAATTAAATATCAAATCTCTCAAGGAGATGCTGGAGATTTCTAAAGACGGTGATCGTGATATACTGGTACTCGCCCTTAAGTCTTTATTGGCTGTTTTCAGAGATATCATTCCTGGGTGAGAAGTTTGCAAGAGTTCATGGGCTTCTTCTAGTTTGCCTGTCCAACCTTTTGGTTGTTTTATCAACTTAGCCGTGTAAGCTATTAACTCTTGTTTTGTCTTTTCAATATGGGCTCCAGGTATCACATCCGGCTGCCAACTGAAAAGGAGCAGGAGATGAAAGTTTCAAAGGATGTTAAGAAAATGCGGTTCTATGAATCTACCCTCTTATCTGCATATAAGGTTCATTATGGATCAAAATCTCAGTAATAAGTGATTGCCCATCTGAATTCAAATATCAGTAATAAGGTTGATTAGCACATACTGTCATAACATGGTTTACCACTGTGTTGTCTTTCATTCCCTTGATTGCAAATTATTGTGCCACCTTTTTGGTGCATTGTGTTAACACACTTTTGATCTTTTTCCTTGTGGATGGAAAAATAGGAATTCAGGCCACAGAAATTGTACTTTGTTTAGAATAAAGTGTAAAACACGGGAATATATATTGTTCGATCTGTTCTTGTTTCTGGTGTTACATGATACTATGATAGCATCTTGAGGTACTTTATGCAGATAAAATTGCTAGGCCTGCAGTATTATTTAATGTATTAATCTAGATGTTGGGTTGAATTCGAATTCTCATTGCATTGCAATTATTTTTACATATCTCAATTTGTTATTACATATGAATAACACTAGATGCAGTGACAAACTATTCTTTATCCAGAGCATTGTATAAATTATCTTTGCTGTGGGGTATTAAATACAGAATCAAAGTAAATTCATTACCTGAGAGTGAGTAATTAAGTTCGGCGAGTGTAAGGGCTAGCTAGACCTACCTACTCTATTAAGCATTTTCAGTTACTGAAGTAACTTCTATGAAATAAATGGATGCAAAAAATAAGAATCTTTGTCTTTGAAAAGGAGGTCGATCAAATGGGTACAATCTGAGTTGTTATGGATCGGGATGACTGTACCTCTTTTCCAAGAAACTTCTTGATATATCTCGTATCAGCAAGACAAGTAGCTGGGATGAAGAAAATTTGAAATTTGTAGTAACATAGTATGTGACTTCCTATTTTAAAAATATCTTAGAAACGTAACTTGCTTCCTTTGAAATGTTACTCATGTTTGTCAGATTGCAGATTCAAGTATAATTCTAGTCTTGGCACATTTAACAATCTTCTGTCAGATAATTTTGCTCATTACTCTTTTTCCTGTTTGTGCATTAACAGGCGTATATACAGAAGTTGATAGCCATAGAAAAGCAGGATGTATACAAACGTGTCGCAGTTCGCTGCATCTGTACTTTACTCAAGGCAGTTCCACACTTCAATTTACGAGAGAATTTGTTAGCCGCCGGTCATAAGAAACATAAGCTCCGAGGATGACATATCGAGGTAAATTATGCTTACTGCTCTTCTTTCGTTTCCTTCCGGCTTTTCCACTTTTCTTTACTTGGAGCTGGTTGAAGGATGAGTTTCCACGTTGTAACTTTTGCCCTCCATGAATCCTTCATTGGGTTGCCGTATGATCCTGTTCTAGTGGCTGAAATCTGCAGATCTCACGACGAGTTAATACGATATTTCTTCTTTTGAGTTGCTTTGCCACTCTAGAGGATTCGAGACAAGCAGTATTTGGTTTCTGTGCTGATTGTGGTTGCAGCAAATTAAGTTTTATAAATCTACAACTACAAGCAATGATTCATGGAAGGACTGGCATTGGAGTGCTTAAAAGTGGGGCTGAATAAAATGCCTAACTTTAAAGTGCTATGAGGTAAAGGAGGGTAAAATTGATAATCAGGTCTCTATTTGGTTAGTTGGAGGAGGACCGAGAGACCCCGTGAGAGGGCTAGTAACTCACGATTCAAAAATTGGCTTCTAATGAGCCCGCCCCTATACCCTTTTCCACTTAAATACCTTGCCTTTGTGTAGCATGCACCAAGCTCACACGCCACGCGCTGCACTCTTACCGCTACACCAGGGTTTTGGGGGAAAAATGCATTGCACTTCTTTGTAGAGCTAAGCTATAAATATAAACTATTTTTGGAACGTTTGAGGATTTGAAGTGATAGAAGGTTTGAAAGGGCGTTTCTCTGAAAAGTCGTAAGGTTTTAAAAGGAGTTCTGATTAGTTAATATTAGTTACTGTAATTTGACTAGGCATGCATATTAGGGAATAGTTGAGACTTATACTTGATCTTAATTATGGAGCTGAGCCTTGAATTTTGTTATATTAAGTACCTGTCTACCTTTTGCTAGTATCAACTTAAAAGCTCTGATAGTAGAAGTTCCATTTTTAAGAGGTGAGCTTAGTTTTGGGACAAATTTACAGAGGAAGTAAGACACTTAAATTGATTGATCAGAAGTTAGAATGGTCCATAAATTGAGTGATGGAAAGTTGGAATTGGACGTTTGTGAACTTCGTAAACTGTAAACCATCTTGTGAGAAAATTAAGAGCTATAATTGGCATGTAAGCAGTACAATGCAGGGGCAATTATTATATACATTTGTAAATTTTATAAATCATGAAGTGAGAATATTAGGTGTTGGAAAGGAGTGGAAAAATTAGCATACTAGTATTTATGATGTTAGATGTTTCAGGTGAGGATCTAATGCTACATTTTCTGGGTAGGATTTGTTGACTTCAATTTTTTCTATATAACTTCATTGACGAGGAACTTTGGCTTTTATTGCTATTTATATCATCTGTAATGTGCTATGGATCTCCAATGCAATGAATATTCATCTTATGTTGCTTCTTGTCTTTGTCCAAAAGTTGAATGCTGATGTGTGGTTTGAAGATCTACTAAATTGCTTCGATCCAAATCTTGAAAATTTATTGTAGGGAGTTCAAGGGCCACTTTCTTGAGGAAAATCCAGCACCAAAACCACACATTTTAAAGTTATTGAGATATGTTGCATCGTTTTGTAGATTAGTCCTCTCTCTCCATAGATGCATGCTGATTGTGAAACAGGATATTCAAATAATTCATCTGTGCCTCCAGGTTATGCTGCTTTTTCAAGTAGCAATTTTGTTCTCTCAAGTTTGTCAGTCTACTGCTTGTTGACAGGAAACTTTGCTGTGCTACTGTTAAGTCACTTTTCACCAATGAGGGGAAGCATGGTGGTGAGGCAACTGTGGAGGCTGTTCAAATGATCGCAGACCTTGTTAAAACTCATGATTGTCAGCTACATCCTGATTCCATTGAGGTCTGCAATTTAATACTGTCCAGTTCTAGGATTTTTTAAGATTACATATTGAACTTGGATATGATCTGAATTTGAAGCATATATCCTGATATTGGGCAAAAACTGCGAACTTCCAATGTGAAAAATGTGATGACTGTGTCAAATAATTGGCAAAGAAGATTGTGAACTTCTAAAATGTTGCTAGTCAACATATGACCGTAATATGCTTGACAACATTCATTCAAGTACAGGGTCTACCTGGAAATTCTTGGTTATTTTTGTTTGGCATCTTAATCTGATAATAGAAATAGTTTCTGATTTAGCATTGGGAGTATTTATGATCCTCCAACATGATTTTTCTCATGCTCAGGTGTTTATGTCTCTGACATTTGATGAGGATCTTGGAAAACATGAATCTCAAGATGCTAATAATAAATTTAAAAGCAAAAATGCTAAAAGAAAGAACCTTAAGGAGCAGAAAGAATTAGCTGCCAACGAGAGAAAGAGAACACGGAAAGAGATGATGTCAAAGACACGAGAAGAGGTATTCTTTTGTCAACATGGTCCGTAAATGGGCTTGTTAATTACAAATTCATTTGCTCATCTCCTGTTTTTGCAGGTCACTGCAGAATTAAAAGCTGCTTCATTAGCCACGGATGTTACTGAAAGGAGAAGGATGCAGACTGATGTATTATCAGCTGTCTTTGAGACATACTTTCGGGTCCTAAAGCATGCATTAAAGCCTAGGTATGTTTTCTTCCTGATGATTTAATGGAGCATGTCAATCAATGAATACATTTATCATGATCTGACTAGATTTGAACTTGAATCACATCATATAACTAGTCCAGCGAGGAAACAAAAATACTGCAACTCCACTTGTCTTGTGTACCTGACGTTTATTATTATTTTGACGAAGAAATATTGGTTTGATGAGAAATCCTGTCACACAAATGTGTAGTGAATTAGAGAATCTCACACAAAAGCATGATCCTTTTCAGAGAGCTTTCTAGCTTTAATGGAAAAGAAAAAGAATAACAAGTAAAATCCTAGGAGAAAAGAGCATATGATTGTCAAGCCCGTCAGTCATTTCCTTTCTCTATGCAAAACTATAACTAGCCATCACTACAAAAAGAGGTATACGAATCAATTTTGCAGTTGAGATCGATGTATGAAGCCAGAAGAGATAACCGAGGAAGATGAATAAGAAGAAGAATGAAGACAATTCCTTTCTTATTTTATTTGATTTACTCGTAAAGCAAATAAAGAAGACAGAGATAGCATTTTGGATGATTCAATCTCCAACTCTTTGGATGTTATATCAATCCATTGAAATTGGGAACGATTCTGTTTTAGAATTTCTTTTTGGTTATGTAAATGCACCTCACCATTCTTCTTCTTTCGATGAAGGGCAGTTTGTCGGCTGCAAGCCTTTATTGTGCTTTCATGGATGCTTTTGTGTTGTCTTGATGTTTACGGATATTAATATGTTTCCAGCATATTTAGTTTTCTTTTGTGTTGTTAGATGTGCATTTTCTTTCTATCTCTGTGCATGTTCTACATACAGTTGTGATATTTCCTTTAGTTGCCTGCATATTGGATCTTGCATTTTTTATTATTGGTTATCAAAAAGAATTTGCATATTGCAAGTAAAATTAAAGTGTTTTAACAACTGAAGTTATGAATCAGTGTAATCCTCCACCTCACAAGGTTGATGGTAAATTCTGGTAAATTATGTGGATGACTGCTCTAAAGCACAAAAAGGTTTGAGGGATGAAATTAGGCTTGGCAATTAAATGAATGCTTCTGGAATCTTGTTGTTAAGAATAGCCCATTTAATTATTGTAAGCCATAGTATGAAATTTTTATAAGCCATATTACGGCTTTTTTATGGTAACCTCCAATGATCAATCTAAAATATTAAGTAATGATGTTATTCTAAAAACCAAATGAAATATTAACAGTGTCGGGAAATGTAAAAATGAGAGTCAATTGACTGCAATAAGATACTTTTCTTTACTTGTTACTTTTCTTTATCTTGAGCCGGGGGTCTATTGGAAACAGCCTCTCTACTTCTCTGGAGGTAGCGGTATGGACTGCGTACACTCTACCCTTCCCATACCCCACTTGGTGAGAATACACTGGGTTTGTTGTTGTTGTTGAATTGACTGCAATAAGATTGCAGGATTGCAAGTAAGATAATTGGCACAAGACATTAGTTTTTTTTAATTTTTGGTAAGTAAAATATTTTATTTACCAACTGAGCAGTACATAACAGGGAGTTCAGTAACCATGAACAAGAGCCCCATGGTTTACTGCATACATAAGACTAACCTCTATCGAAACTACTTATATCAAAGGTAACACATTAAGATCAAGTAATTTCTGGGCTAATTTGGCTTGATGGGTTCCTCGACCATGCACATCCTGGATAATTTGCCTGAGTAAGACATAAGTTGGCCACTGCTTGCGTGGAAACACCCTTGCATTGCGTTCTAGCCATATTGAATAAACCGCACTAGCTAATGTCATTCTATAGATCTGTGCAGTACTACCTCTGCCTTTCATATACTGTAATGCCCATTGAATTTCATCTTGCCATTTCCTACTAATCCTACTAATTCCTTGCCACTTTAGCAGCTGGTTCCAAACACTTGCCGCATAGATACACTCAAAAAACAGGTGTTCTGCCTCCTCATCCTTTTCTTGACATAGAGACAGGTCACATTGTCCACTAGACCCCACATTGCCAATCTAACTTTAGTGGCTAGTCGTCTATTTAGTGCCAGGTATAGTATGAACAGCCATTTGGGTGCCCCATTGTTGGACCAAACCAATTTCCTCCATTCCACTTGTGCCATATCACCTCTCATCTGTATATAAACCTTCCCGATAGAGTACTTATTCATGGACAATATCGCATCCTCATCATACCCGGCTTCCTGGAAGTATTATGAGCCTTAAGAATCCGTTGCACTATCCAGGAAGCCTGCTTAGCCAGTAGGCCCAATACTCCTTTCCCATAGTATATGTGGATCCACTCCACCCATAGCTTATCCTTCTTTTTACGTAGGTTCCACAGACACTTACCTATAGCCGCTTTGTTCCATGTGTTGACATCCAAGAAGTTCAAGCCACCACTAGATTTGGGACAACATAACTTTTCCCAAGCAATCAAGGCTTTCTTTAAAGCTTCTACAGATCCTGTCCACATGAATCTTCTGCAAATACCCTCTATGACCTGTATAATCTTCTTAGGTAGACAGAAAATTCGTGACCAGAAAGTTTGTATTGCAAACAGGACACTCTTTATCAATTGGGCCCTCCCAGCATAAGACAAGAACCGTCTTGTCCAACTGGTTATTCTACTCAACATCTTGTCCACAAGTGGTTTGCATTGCACCACAGATAACCTCTTAGTACTTAAAGGTACCCCAAGGTATCTAAAAGGCAAGTCACCCTTTGCAAATTGGAGTTCCTGCCGAATTTTCTCCTGTAACTCTTGTTTAACTCCTCCAAAGTACACATTACTCTTTCCTGTATTTGCTATCAAGCCTGAGGCATGTGAAAACATCTCAAAACTGGTATGTAAGCACTTTACAGATTTTTAATCGCCCCTGCAAAACTGCAACAAGTCATCAGCAAAGCTAAGCTGTATAATTCTTTGTGGCCTGCATCTAGGGTGATAGTGGAACTCTGTATTACTATGTATGGTCTTAAGTATCCTGGTGAGGTAGTGCATAGCTAGTACAAACAGATAAGGGGACAAAGGGTCTCCTTGCCTAATTCCCCTCTTATCATGAAAAGGTTTAGTGGCTTTCCCATTCACCATTACTGAGTAAGTAACTGTTGTAACACACTGCATAATCCATTTGATAACCAGGGCAGGGAATTTCAGCTCTACTAGAATCTGTTCTAAGAAAGTCCACTCTAAGGAGTCATAAGCCTTCTTCATGTCTATCTTAATCATACATCTTTTTGAAATACCTTTTCTACCATATCCTCTCACTAACTCATGACTGAGTATGATGTTATCATTCAGTGCTCGACCAGGTACAAAAGCTGCCTGATTAGTATCCACCAAGAAATTCATCACCTGTTATAGCCTGAAAGTAATCACCTTGGAGATGATCTTATAGATAGTGGAACAACAAGAGATGGGCCTATACTCACCAATTGTTGTAGGGTTATCCACCTTGGGTATAAGAGTGACTTGAGTGCAATTAATAGGATTATGCATTTTACAAGTGTTGAAGAACTGCAAAACTGCACTAGTGCATTTGTTCCCACTACTGACCAGGCTTTTTTAAAGAATCCTGCATTAAAACCATCATGTCCTGGTGCTTTTAATTCATTGATAGCCTGTAAAGCGGTAAATATCTCCACTTCAGTTACTGGCTGTGCAAGAAATAGCTGCTGCTCCCTGTTCAAAACATTTCCAAGCTTCATTACATTCACATTTACACTAGGAAGACAAGTTGTTGAATGAACTAATAAGTTTCTGTAAAATCCAATGATCTCCTGTTCAGTATCCTCTTGTGCATGCACTCTCACCCCCTTCATCAGTCAATAGACTAGTGATCGAATTCTGAGCAACTCTGTTCTTGAGATTAGCAAAAAAATAGGAGGTGTTATTATCACCCAACTTCAGCCATTGCACTCTTGACTTCTGTTGCATAGCACTTTCTTCAATCAGGCTCCACTTCTCTAGTTGTTGCCTCAAATCCTGCTTATTCTGCCTATGTATCTCAACTACTGTATGATCATGCATGATCTGTTGGATTCTAGTAAGCTGGCCGCTCAAATCAATCACCTTCTCCCTTACATTTTAAAATTCAGTGTTGTTGAGCTGTTTGAGATTGTATTTAACTCTTTTCAGGTTGTGCCATAATTGCTTCAAGTCCTTCCTGTTTTCAGCATTCCATGCCTCCCTAACTCTAGTTATGAACTCAGGATGCTCCGCAAGGCAATTAAAGAATCTAAACTTGCTAGCAGATCTGTTACACTCACCACCCAGTTCCAATATTAACGGGGAATGATCAGATATCCCTGGTGGTAGTATAAATACCTCCATCATTGACATATGTAGCATCCATTCAGCATTTACTAAAACACGATCAATTCTGCTACATGTGTGGCCATTCGTCCGTGTATAGTCCCTACCAATTGCCTTCAGCTCTGTCATATGAGTGTCAGCAAGGAAGTCAACAAAGTCTTTAATTTCTCCCTCTTGCACTGGGTTTCCATTTAACCTGTCATTACCAGTTAGCATGGCATTAAAATCTCCCATACACAGTAGAGGCAGCTGCATATTTGATATCAACAACCTCAAGTCTTGACTATAATTGTACCCTGTCCTGTATAGTGTGCAGCCATGAACAGCCACAAAGCAGAAAATAACATCATTACTTTTCACCCGAACCCTGCTTTGTTTAACCTGATCAGTTTTATACATTATCTGACATTCTATAACTTGAGGATTCCATATCAGCCAAATTCTCCCTTTATTCGAATGCTCATAGTTAGCTGCAAACAACTAAACAGGTGCAATTTTTTGGATGACTCTACTTGCTATGTTCTCCTTTATTTTATGTTCGATAATAGCAATTATGCTAACTTTGTTTGTCTTCAAAAACAATTTCATCTCCTTCTGCTTATAAAACTTATTCAGACCCCTAGTGTTCCAAGTGATCAAAGTCATTTGGCAATTTTTGGATTGGTATCTCTTCCACCCTTCCCCTTCACTCTATGATTTGTATCCGTCTTAAGATTTTCACCTGTTGTAGCAAGGGACTTGAAGCCATTCTTAATCTCCATAGCTCGAGATGTACTTACTGATGCCACTTCTTTAGATACAGATTTGGTTGTCACATGCTGCCAAGGACCCTCTGTCTTCTTCCCCTGCGCCTGCTGAGCTGTTAGTTCATTAGTATTCTTTGATGTACCTGCATCCCCATTTTTACTAGACTCCCCCTGCCATTTTTGGACCATTCGAGGAACTCCTTTACCCTTGCTTTCATCCTTAGCATGACATTTATGGCCGCCCAACTTGCATACATTTCAAGCAATACTCCGGTATCCATTCATACTTCACCACCTGTTCAGAGACCCGACCATTAGGATCTGCCACTTTAATCTTCTGAGGTAGTTCCCTTGCTACATCCATTTCCACAAGCACCCGAGCATATGATATTCGTTCTACCTTGGTTGTGCATTCATCAGCATACAGGGGCACCCCTAAGGCACTACTAATTCCGCTTAAAGAGTCCATACCCCAACAATTTAGAGGTAAATTTGGGTATTTCACCCAAATCGGAATGGTTTGCAATACCTCTTTGTTGAAATGAAAATCAGCACTCCACATTTTGACTATGATAGGTTTATTGTTTAACATATGTGGTCCTGAATATAGAAACTCATTGCGATCATCCATACTTGCAAACTTTACTAGGAAATAATCATCATTGTGATAGTACACCTTAGGTTTACTTACAGTGTTCAACTGAAGGGCAATGTATCTCTCAATTGCAGCTATAGTCGACGATTCCCCGACAACATACAGAATTAGAGCTTGCTTCCATTCCTCTGTCGCACGATTAACCTCTTCCTTACTGAGTTCAATGATTTTCTCCCCATTCTTCACAATCGGTGCTACATAATTGAGATTCATACCTTTAGCAGCCATGCGATTTGTAGCAAAGAGGGTCGACCATTTTGGTGTTGAATCTGCTGGTAAATCAAGCTTCTTCTGTGCATTTTCCCGACCAGGTGAATTCTCCTTACCATCTACCAACTGGTCGTGCATGTTCAATGTTGTATCCTTCTGGGCTCCGGAAGTATTTGCCGCACCTATTGTTCCGTTGGATTTGGGGGTAACCTCCGTAACTAAGGGAGGCCATTGTTCCATTGGTTTCTTTCCGTCTGCTTGTTCAGCTCCCCGAGCTCACCACCAGCCCCCACTATTGAAGTCTCCGATGAGTTCACCTTCTTCTTCTGCCGTCCACGTGCCATCTCCGATTTCGGAGGCGCACTTTAGCTAGTCATGCTAACGTGCGCTTTTTTAGAGAGATGTGCGAATAGGCGTTAGTTCACTTAAGAAAAAGTAGTTAAAATGGCCATACAGATGACAAAGGAACGACTATCTGTAGGTAGTCTGAGAGATTTGCAAGAACTAGTAGCAATGGCCGCCATCAGCTATGCCGCATGGGACATCATTTATAAGTTTGGTATTGCTTTTCACTGATTATGGAGTGTGGAAGTGGAAAAAATGGAATTTGTAATTGAAATGTCTCATTCGATGCTTCAAAGATGTCTAAACTGTTCTATGCAAGTTTATCATGAATCTATTAAGTTTACTACAAAATTATGCGTTTCCTGCACCAGCTTAGGTAGATTTTGCTTGCAAACTATATGAATCAGAGTCATCTTCTGCATGTAAAATTTTGCCAGCTTAGCCTCAAATTTAGACGTATTAATTACCATTTTCTAAATTAATTTTTTACAGCTACAACAACATACCTAGTGTAATCCCACAAGTGGGGTCCGGGGAGGGTAGGATGGACGCAGACCTTACCTCTACATTTGCGGTGTATAGATAATTTTCCACAACTATTATATAATTAATTCAATGAAATCGTAATTTCCTGTTTCCTTCCATATAATACAAACATGGTGATTTCTGGTTAAGGTATTAAAATCAAGTTGTAATTCTAGTTTGCTGGACCTGCATATTCTTGTTTGTCACTATTGAATGAAACATTCAATGATGGTAACTGCACAGAATAAGTTAAAAGAAAGAATCTGAGACCGCGTGAGACCAATCTTTCGCTCACATTGGGTATATCTGAACAGAATAAATAAAGAATACTTGCAGATAGCCATGTGATGTAATTTCTATCCTGAATAAATTGCTACTGCTGTTCAGTTGGTGATGTATGTTAATATTCGAAGTACTGGAATATCTCAGCTTATGGAATTAACTGAAAACTTTTAAAAAACTATTAACTGCATTGCTGGAAATTCAGGTTTTGGATATCCAAAGCATCTATAAACATTTGTTTATATTGGGGGTTTATTAGCTCTTGCATCAACATAGTCTGTACCATACTTGACCACTATGTTTTCTTGCTTGATGCTTTCTCGAAAATAACTTCATTGTGATTGTTTCTCAGATCAGAAGCAGGTTCCTCACCTGAGCTAGCTGGAAGTCATCCACTTCTGACTCCTTGCCTTCATGGAATTGTGAAATTTTGCCAGCTTATTGACTTAGATTTCATGTCCGATCTCATGAATTATCTGAGAAAGCTTGCCAGAAGTGGCAATGACTCTGATGGCTCTTCCAAGGATGTTTCAGCATGTCTGACTGTATCTGAAAGGCTCCAGTGTTGCATTGTCGCTTTCAGAGTGATGAGAAACAATTTGGACGCACTGAATGTTGATCTTCAGGATTTCTTTATCCAACTTTACAATCTGATAATTGAGTACAGGCCAGGAAGGTAGGTCTGCGTCTATCAAATTACTATTTTTCAATTATTTGGCAGTGGTAGTCTCAACTTCCCCCCCTCTTTTTTCTCAACATCAAGGAAATTTGACAGATTTCAACCTTCTCTCTGGGTACAAGAGTTGGATATTTATTCTATTAGTCTGAGGTTACATCATCTAAGGCTAGAGTAACACGGTTAGCCATCTTTCTTTGTAAGCAGGGATAACGGTGAAATCCTTGCTGAAGCTTTGAAGATAATGCTTTGTGATGATCGACAACATGACATGCAAAGGGCTGCAGCTTTTATAAAATGTTTAGCTACATTCTCTTTATACTCCGGGTCTGCAGAGGCCATGGCTGGTAAGGTCATATTTTGCCAATCATTACTAGACTGCTGTATGTTTTTAACCAACAACAACAACAACAACAGGCCCAGTGTATTCCCACAAAGTGAGGTCTGGGGAGGGTAAGATATACGCAATCCATACCACTAGATCCGAAGAAGTAGAGAGGTTGTTTCCGATAGACCCCCGGCTCAAGATGGAGAATAGTACACCAAGATCGTAAAGAAACATGTAACAGGAAAAGATGGCATACAGAAACAAGACATAATAGAGATAATTATCAGAGAAGTACGAAAAAGAGAAGTACGAGCAATTCGACATAAGAAAAAGCACTAGGACACCACCTAGTAGAAACCTACATTCACAAACCAGAGGCTCCTCCTCAAGGGCTGTATGTTTTTAACCAAGCTTTTTATATGTTATGATCTGCGGTTCTCATTTCTTAAACTATTGCAGCCTTGGTGACTTTGAAGCATCTCCTTCAGAAGAACGTCAAATGCCGGAACTTATTAGAAAATGATGCTGGAGGTGGCTCTGTTTCTGGTGCCATAGCGGTATGAATCAGTCTTCTTTCTGATTAATCATATGGCACTCACGGTGTAATGGTGTTGACTTGGAAAATCTTTACTATGTGTATCTCACACAATTGACATTAGTTGTGTGAGGCTTCTTTTTGTCTCACAAGTTGGTGGTCCAAATGTTAGTTACACTTTCGAGTCCACAACTTTCAGTCCTCTGACTTGTGAGACAAAAAGAAGCCCCAAACTAGTGTCCTTTGTGTGAGGCACAATATAAAGTTTTTCATTAAATAGTATCATTCATGCACTTGATATTTCCTGAAGAAAATAAGACAAGTACATCTCTTTGACCCTGTTACGGACATGTCTAATTTGTTCCTCAGCTTCTTTTATATACTTTCTTTTGAGTGGGGGATCAGGGAAGGGAAACCAGAGGCACGGTAAAGACAAGGCTTGGTTCTGCTGGCATTATAGTGTACTTATCGTTGTCTTTTCTGAAGTTGTAGTGTATTGGACTGCCTATTGGGGAAGCAGTTGAAATGTTCAGTAAAATTTGTTTTGTGTGCCACTCAAAGTGCAAATTATATGCTTCGTACTGAAATGACCCCCTTTTCATGAAAAGGAAATTTTTTGAATTGTGCCATTCATATTTAGTAGATAGTTGAACCTGTGCTGATGCCAATTCTATTCTGTTGCAGAAATATCTGCCTTATGCAACTGACCCTAACCTTAGCGGTGCACTTGCTTCAGTGCTTTGGGAGCTGAACCTCTTGTCAAAGCATTACCACTCAGCTGTTTCTACATTGGCATCCAACATTTCTATGTTGAGCACTAGTGATAACCAGATTCACCTGTCCAACAAATCTCCGCAACAAGCTTTTAAGGAGTTGTCACTTGAGCAGGAATCGTTCAGCGTAAAAGTTGACCCCAAAAACTCAAATGCCAAGAGAAAAAAAGGGAATGCCTCACTAAAGCATAATAGTATGGGGCCTGACCTTGATCTCACTGTTCAAGTTGATGAAAATGTTGTTAAAAAGAAACTGTCAGAGCATTACTCGCTGCTGCATGACATAGCTGAAAATGAAAGATTAAGAAGGGAATTGACTGAGACTAACATTGTCTTTGAATCTATATGAACAATATAAAAAGCAGAAGAAAAGAAGAACAAAGTAGTCATTTGTTGTTTATAATTTTGTAGGTAGATCTACTTGGAAGTTTTAAGCATTCTGGAGTATCTTCAGAGAGGAAAGTATAACTCGCGATTTTTATGTGAAAACTGGACTGGGCATAATACATATTATGCTGTCTGATTGTGAAATGGATCTGATTATTTGTATCTATGTCCAGACATATGTCCCAGACCGCACTTGGTTGTAGCAAGTCTTCTTACCATATTATTTGTTGGCGCTGCATACTGGTCTTTTTTCCGTTTTTAGCTTTTATTATTGTCTTTCCATTTGATACTTGATTTCGTTATGCTTTGCTTGAGCTGGGGTTTATGGAAAGCAACCTTTACTAGCCTCTCCAGACTTCACTTGTGGGCTACACCAAGCATGTTTTTATTTTTTTGGCTTATAACCTGTTTTCAGCTTGCTTCTCGCTTTTGAAATTGTACTTGTGTACATTTGAACATTAATATTATTCTAAAAAAGCACAATTATATAGTTAACTCTCGACTCCATAAATTCTAAAAAGTGAACTATTTGGAATCCATGACAAAACCCCTACTAAAGACAGCAAAGATCTGTTACTATGTGTTAGGTTAGCAAAATAAGCACGCCTCAAGCTATGTGAATATCATACAAGTGTTCGTTCCAAATGATTTACAAATTTATGTGAATATCATACAAGTGTTCGTTCCAAATGATTTACAAATTTATGAAGGTATGCTAGCTCGCATCACCGTCTTTCAAATAAAAAATCTTATCTTATTAAAATTTCGTGTTAATTTAAATTAGATAAATAAATTGAAGAGTAATACATTTAGTGAAGTAGTTGAGAGATTCAAATATGAAGAAGTAATAACATGAAAATTTAATGATATTTAACATTATTATAAATCAATAAAATATAATTTTATTATCATATCTATAGCGTAATTTCCCTTGAAATGGAGGTTGACATATTGAACCCTTCGTGTCCCCTAGTTCTTCCCCTGGGTACATCGGCATCCCACTAGTCATTCCATTTCATTTTATGTGGACCCAATTTTATTTTTAGTCCGTAAGAAAAAAAAAATCACATTTTGAATCTAGAAATAATCTAATTTAAACTTCTCATCTTGATCTTAATAAGGAGCTTTATAATCACACATGTTCTGATATGTTCGAAATCACAATTAAAAAAAAAAAAACTTTCCTTCTTATTTAAATTTTGTGAAATTGAATAAATCCACTTTGTAGACATTGAAATTTTGTGGACTCTACAAAAGGAGTTTAATTTTTGTTAGAGTTCTTGAGTACTTTACCCTAAATATAATTTGGTGGTTACTCTACCTAAATCCTAAATTACGCCTATATAAAAGTGAGCAAATATCCTTTAAAGGCATCTCAAAGATCCTAAATATCCCACGAAATATTCATAAATCTGAAATATGTATAGATAATTCCATAAACACATGGAATATCACTAAGGGTACATCAAGAAGATCTCAAAAGTTCCAATAAATCATATGATATTTATAAAGAGATCATTCTATGTTTGAGAAATACGCCACTAACGACCCTCGGATTAGGAGAAAATCGAGAGAAGAATCAAGGGAGGAACAAATTTGTAACCACCTCGTTTATCAATAAAATTGTTGTTTCTTCATATTTTTATTTGTGGTTGAAGTTTATTTTGCATGAATTAAATTATATTGTAAACAAATTGGCACGCCCAGTGGAACCAAATCTGCCCTTCATCTCTTCTCTCATAAATTATATATGCAAATCAGTAGCCGCAAGGCGTAAAGATGGTAGCTCTATGGGTACTTCAAGACACGTCTTTGAGTTTCATCAAGTCTGCACGCCGACACGTCTTTGAGTTTCATCAAGTTTACACGCCGACAGACCTTGAAGTAGGGGCATTGGTAGACATTGAAATTTTGTAGACTCTAAAAAAAGAGTTCAATTTTTGTTAGAGTTTTTGGGGCTACTTTAGCCTAAATATAGTTTGGTGACTACTCTACCTAAGCGCTAAAATTATGCCTAGATAAAGGGCAAATATCCCTTTAAAAGACATCTCAAAGATCCCAAATATCCCACAAATTCATGAGATATTCATAAATCTGAAATATCTATGGATAATTCCATAAACTCATGGAATATCACTAACATCAAAACTTCTCTTCTTGATAATCAAATACATATTTATCGATAATTCCATAAACTCATGCAATATCACTAAGCATCAAAATCTCTCTTCTTGTTAATCAATTACGTCAAGAAGATCTCAAAAGTCCCAATAAATCATGGGATATTTATAAAGAGATCATCCTACGTTTGAGAAATACGCCATTAACGGCCCTCGAATTAGGAGAAAATCGAAAGAGGAATCAAGAAGGAACGGATTTATAACCACCTCGTTTGTCAATAAAATTGTTGTTTCTTCATATTTTTATTTGTGGATGAAGTTTATTTTCCATGAATTAACTTATATTGTAAACACACGTAAATTGAAACGACGTAAGTAATTCACTTCTTGTTCCTCGCAGATTTGATACTGACAATGGGAGCTTGCTAATTGTTACCAAACCTAATAAGCTATTAACACAGTAGTTGAGTATGAACGCCTACTTGATGCCAAAATTGAACACAAACTGAAAATAAAAACGAATATATATATATATATATATATAATTATTCTTCCATTATACTTTTTAATTAATTATATTTAAATAAAATTTTTTTTTTTTTTTTGCAGTCATCCATTTTTAGCCTTTTGAGTAAGTTTGGTGGCACTTCTAAGTTCATGCTAAGCAAATATTAACTGCTGTTCATATGTGATATGTATATATATATATATAGCTAAGTCGATCGGACTCTTTAAAAATACTGTCATATATATGTTGAATTCTTTAAAATATACTATTTTTAAAGGATCGACATGTACATTTATTGAGGAGTCCGAGCAACATAGTAACCTAAGGAGAATTAACCACATCTAACACATTTCTATATCCAACCTCATACTTTGCTTAACAATTTGCTATAATTTTGATTTCATGCGTTAAAGTCATAACATGATCAAAAAGCTCAATGCAGTAGCTGCAACATGGTTCCATTTCATTTTCCAATGTTGATTTCTTTGTGGTCATTATTATGAATCAACATGAGCGATTTGATAAACAACATAAGCAAACATCCTCCTCTCTTTCATTTTCTTTTTATATCCCTGGTGGTCGTTCGCTTGAGCCGAAGGTTTTTCAAAAATAGCCTCTCATCTTCATTAGGTATGGGTACGTAAAGACTGCGTACACTTTATCCTTATCTAATCATACTTTGTGGGAATACATTGGGTATGTTATTGTTGTGATAGTCATCAACTTGTACGTATCTCGACTAATTTCGCGGAATATGTGTCACCTTCCAACATCAATAAGTACCAGGTAACTCTGTTTATCTCTAGATACCTTCCAACATCAATAAGTACCAGGTAACTCTGTTTATCAAATCTAGAGACTAGGACAAATGAGATGAAATCACTTAATACTCCCTCCGTTCCCAAATTATCCGTGCCAAATTGAGATGATACATTGATTAAGAAAAATAATTAATAACATGACTAGTTTACCATAATACCCCTATTAAATGATGTTTATATTTTAATTTAAAGAAAAAGTATCAACATGGGTTATAGTGCAACGGATGGGGTTGCTCCACCCTTAATCAGAGGTCGAGGGTTCGACCTTGGACATGGAGAAAACTCTGTTGGGAGCAATGCGGGTACCGGATGGGAAACCAAAAAAAAGAAAATTTAAAGAAAAAGTAATTAATGCAAAGGGTAAACACATGTTTTTTTTTGTCTCTTCTTGATTAATGAAAAAAGACAAGTAAAATGAGAAATCAAATTAGAAAATTTAGGACGGAGGGGTATTTTTTTCTCTATTGGAATTTATATCCGAGACATCGTGATTCTCAATTCTTTTAATTGACCATTAGGGCACACACTTGAATGCCTCTCTCTCATTTTTGCCTTTATTTTCTGTTTTTGAGCCAAAAAGACACACTGTTCATTAATTATCCAGGCAATCAAGCTATGCTTGATATAAGCAAATAAAAATGAATATCATAATCTAACCGCTGTACGAAGAGAAAATTAACCTCAGTAATTTAATGTCTACTACTGCATACCAATTTTTGATATATGGCTTCAAAGGGTGCACACTTTATGAAGAGCTAATTAGTCTTTGGAGATATTCTTTAAATGATATGATAGTCTAAATTTTTTTTAATATACTAAGAATTTTAAATTACATGCACTGATAATATTAATTAGTCACTTATCATTTATTAAAGATCGCCAAGTATCAATACCATTATTAAATAGCTTCATTCCCTTTTACTAGTCCTCTATGGACTAATTCATAATTAAGAATTTATTTTACTAAATGGCCATTGTTAAATCGCTATTAAAGTTGCAATTCTAATAAAATTGGGAAGTGTAGGTAATACTATAGGGTAATATTGAAAAAATATATATATTTGTCTTGATTTGTTGAAAATAAATAAGTAAGCAAGATTAAAAAAAAATTTAGACTAGTAATTAAAAAGGAAAGAGGGGTTAAAATTAATTTACATTTGAGTGATATGATGGGTGTAAAGATATTTACACCCTTTAATTCCTTTAAGACTCCTTTTTTAGGTGCTTTAACGTGAGGCATTAATGGTTTAATTAAAGGAGGTGGCGAAACTAATATATGCAGTAAATTAACTACAAAGATGTGGTGCAACTAATGATGTTGGTCTTTCTTTAATAGTAAGAGGTTTTAATTTCGAGTTATGGATATACTCCCTCCCTCCGTTTTGTTTTAGTTGATCCTTTTTCTAAAAATAGTTATTTCAATTTACTGTTCATTAGATGAAATCAAGAGTATTTTATTATATTCTTTCAATACTATTCTCAACATTAAATGACTAAATAAAGTATATTTACTCAAATTTATATTTTCAAAGCATAATTAATAAGGCTAATTTGATAAAATAAACCCCTCATAAATACTTTCTTAAGAGGAGTGCCAAATCAAAAAGGGCTAATTATTTTGAAACGGAGGAAGTATATGAAAAAGTTTTTGGCATAAAGCACTTCCATCGAATGAGCCCTACGCAATGTGAATTCAGATTACTCTTCTATACGGCTATCGTTAACTAGATGAGAAACCACACACAAAAAAAATAATGTCAGGCAATTTTTACGTGTTTCATACATAAAAGTTTCAAGTGCTTATATTATCTATTTGAACTATTACCAACTATATAAAAGTACACCTCAAAACTGACCAGACGACCAAATGTTTGAATTTAATCGACAAAAGCTAGGACCCTGACGGCTTAGTTCGTCCATAAAATCCAATCCACATGGTGTCTGACTCATAAATTTTGAGGTCTGTTATGAAAATTTAGATATGCTTTGACCATTATCGCTTAAATGTCAAAAAAACAAATTTCAATTAATTCCTTTAACTACCTGCATGAAGCACCATTAGGCACCATTAAACAAAAAAGACAGTTCAGATACACATACCATTAGATACTAGTTGAGGTTTATTTTGATAAATAATTGTCTATAGATCACATAAAGAAAGATAAGAAACTCGCAAAAAATATTACTTCAAAACCCTTGATGCTGCAAAATTTTCAATATAACAGTAGCCAATTTCTTTTTACAAATCATGCATGATACCAAAGACTTGGGAATTACTCATACAGTTAGCAGGCTTTCTTTCATAGGATTAGTATGTACATACAATAACTTAAAAACTGTATATAAGCTTTAGCCACAAAAGTCCTAATTATTTCCCACTTGGACATCATCACTTCTTCAATTAATCAATTCTTGAACAGACTAGTAGGAGCTTTATCTAATGGATTGACAAATTTGCAATTTGGACATGTTGGTGAAGATTTTGACATCATTACTAACATATGACATTTCTTGCATACTGCAGTGACCATGTCTTGTTCATTCACATCGAATGTTAGCCATGAAGGTGAACGATTGATTAAACCTTTAGATTCAGTTTTCTTTTTGGTGGAGTAATTTGAATTGCTAACAAAATTGTCATCAATTTGGTTGATCTTTTCTGGTGATCCACATGGTAATAAGTTGAGTTCAAGGTCTAAACTTATATGCACTGGATTTGTAGGTGGTTCAGGATCACTAAGTCTTGGATCAGTTGATGTTCTCTTTTGAGTCCTTATGTTGTAGAAGTAAATCTGTCCAGACTGCATTTACAAATCAGCAAAAAGAATAAATAATCAGTTTAATTAATCAAGTCAATGACGAAGTAAAGACTTTTTAGGAACAAACACACGAAGATTTATGAAGAATTTCAGTAAATTAGCAAGCCACGGATATTCATATCAAATTTCTTTTACCATCTATACACGAGTGGTTACACGTGTCAGTAAGGGTGCATTCGGTGACACGGAGGGAAAAATTATCTAGATTATAGTTTCGAGTTGCTCATGTTGATTAAGTTTTTTTTTTATAAATATCTTCTATAGAAAAATAAATTTAATTATTAAAATAATGAAAATGACTTCATTAGTAAAAATATAAAAACAAGTTCTGGCATTCCACATTTACCCGTGTATTTCCGACCCTCTTAACACATTTCGTCTTCACTCCATTCGGATGCCCTCATCTCTACCACCCACCCCCCCTGTCTCCCTTCCCCACCTCCTAGTATACAATTACTTTTAACATACATATTTTTCACTTATCTAGTCATACCGATCAACTACCTAATATATTTTCAATGAAAATAATTATAAAAACAATTGATTTTTCTAAGAAGTATTTTCAATGAAAAGCATTTTTCTTTTTCGTAGGTAATCTTTTAATTTATATCTGCTAAAATTTTAGCAGATAAAATTACCTAACACGTGAGTGGGGGAGTTAGGAGTTCTAATAATCGGATTAAGCAAAAACAAAATGCTAAACCTAAGATCTAAACTTATAACTCCAAATTGATTTTGAAGCATACATTTATTACTGTATGAAAACCTTTTCTTAATAATTTTATATGCGCTCAAACTGACTTAGGCACAATTGTTATAAAACAACATAGTATACCTTAATATCGAGGCATCTTTGCCACTCCAAAGGCAAAGGAGTCTCAAGATGCAGCTGTGTCCCAAACAAAGTGGTCACTTTTTTTGCTCTCTGTGGCTTTATTTCATCACTAGAAACTTCATCTTCCCATTTTCTCTTCTTGGACAAATCCTCCATAACATCTCTTTGTGCTGGGATTTGACTTATTTTATGAAAAGACACCATGACAAATTATCCAAACAAAAAAAAAAAAAGTTTCTCCTAAGAAAGTTTTAAGTACTCTTCTGATTGAGATAGAGAGAATTATAAAATGGTGTAAATAATGTGGACGGTTATATAGCGGGGGAGGCAACCAACTGCAATAGAATCTAAAAGGGCAAAAGTTTAAATGTGGAACTAGAAAGGGTCCCATTCTTCTCATCTGTATGACGTGCTCTTCAAGTGAGAAGTAAATTCAATTCAATTCAATTGACTTAAATTGGAGTTGGGACTTTGCAATTACTATACACCTCCTACCTGCTATTTAAAGCTTTTTTTTTTTTTTTTGTTTGTTTGGTCTTTATTCAGTGTTCGATATTCATATTAGATGTTGATTAATCTGAATTTACATCGTCTAGGGTCCATTCGGGATGGAGAAGCACTTCCTAATTCCTTTCAAGGATTTTCCAAACTCAAAATCGAAATCTTTGATTAAGAAGTAACAGCCCGATCTTTTATTGCTATTTAATGATAAGTAGTAGTACTAACTAACTTTTCTCTTCTCTTCTCTTCTCTTCGGTCAAATCTACACTGTTCTCATGCATGCACTAATTTATTTATGTTTTTGACATCATACATGATCACTTAAAATTAAATGTAACTATTGAAATCTTTAATCTTCCCCTCCTTGGCTAGACCATATAAATCTTGTTTATGTCATTTATATTATCACAAAAGGAATAATACAGCAAAATAATCTATATATACTTTTTTTTTGTTTTTTGGTAAACAATCTATATATACTCTTCATAACTAATAGATGTATAGCCAGTTTGAATTACCTGATTGTAATTAAATACTCTTCCGTTTAGTTTTATATGTGACTATTTTCATGATTGAATTTCTATATTTACTTGTCACTTTTGACATATCAAGAAAAGACAAAAGAATTTTTTCTATCTGCTTAATTTCCAAATCATTTTCAACACATATTATTCTAAACATCAATTAATAAGGATAGTATGTTCTAATAGTCATATCATGTTTGTCATGTCAAAACATGATAAGTAAAATCAAACAAAGGGAGTAACTGATAAGTTTGAAGTGTTAAATTGATTTTATAAATAAGTAATTTTGTGTTTGGGTAGAAGTATTAAAATTCATAATAAACTATACCCAATAAAATTCCACAAGTGAGTTATGAGGAGGTAATTAAAGTGTATGGATACGTCTGGAGATTCAATTTAGCAAATTTTCAGAGGTAAATTAGAGTTGCTTAGTTTAATTTTTAAAATTAAAATTTAGATATTCAAAAAATTTACCAAAAGTACGATATATGTGTTGTAATTCTTCTCATATTCATATGGAGAAAAGATATCTTAAAATGGTGATTAAAATTATTTTACTTTTTAAAAGTAAAACATGATAACTATTTTGAACAGAAGGATACGTTTGGCAGAAAAAGTGTTAATAAGTTAATAATCTTCCGTCAATTAAAATAACTAAATTATACTTAATTTTTGGTTGACCAACTACATTTTTAGTTGTTTTTGACTTATAGACACCTTTAATTTGTTATTTATTAAACACGTAATTTAATTTTAATGGTGCTTAAAAATCCATTTGACTGAATTTTTTTTTATTTTCTTATTCGATGTTTGGTACCTATATTAAAGCTTAACTAAATTCGTATTTGCACAAGTCCAACAGTAGGAGGTAAACTGCCCCTAACAAAGGTGACTTCTTACGCATGACGACTTGAACTCGAAACTTCTAATTAAAGATGAAGTAATTATCACTCCACTACAATCCTTGTTGGTGATTTGACCGAATTATAAACTTAGCAAAACACCCCTATTTATATTTACAAGAAATTCAATGACTTGAGTTAATTACATTCTCTTGTCACTTTCCTCTGCTTGATTGTTGGCCTACTATTAACAACTGGCTTGTGTAATATATCATGGTGTTTATAGCAAGCTGCCATTAATGCCAATTGCTTTACAATGGATGGGGAAAAGAACTTTAAAATATTCATTCATGAGATATTTATCCCTTCAGTATGAGATATATGTATAACTTTTTAAGGAAGATTTTGACGAGATCTTATCTTTAGTCCATTCACAAACTTTCTTTTTCCTTTAAATTTCTTTTAGAGTTTGAAAGGGAGTTTTTGCGATGGTAAAATTGTACATGTGTGATCTATTATATAGGTCACGAGTTTGAGTTGTGGAAGCAACTATTAATATTTGTATTAGGGTATAGGTTGTCTACACCACACCTCTTGGAGTGCGACATTCTCCGATCTTAGCTAATATAGAATGCTTTGTGCACCAATTTACCCTAATTTCTTTCGAAGCTTTGTAATTATAAGAAACTATTTTCGATTCGCTCATGGAATATCATGCGTATATTCCAATGCATGCAGAGAAAGCTTATAGAGTAAATTTATACGAGACTGCTCACTTTTTGGTTTTGTTTGTTTTTATGATGATGAATACCATAAAATCAATCCCATAACATACTCTATTGCATGTGCTAATTAAGCATCGAGCCTTTTAATTTTATCAAGTATACCAATCTATCAGATAGAAGATAGATAGAGGACAACATTAGTTAGCGGATATATCCATAGGAGGTGCTAGAGAGTTTATCCAATCGAATTCCCTTATACATATAGTTGCACCTTATCTTGCACATAATAGTTGATATATATTTTACGTATATATAAAGTATATAAAATTTAATAAGACCAATCAAATACATTTTTTTTTATATGATCAATCAATTAAACAATTTTAATGTAGTAAAACCAATTGACCCCAAATGATACATCTTCCACCCACACAATTAAAAGCAGATATACGTCATAGTTTCCTTCCAAAGGAAGCCTAGACAAAAGATTAGCTGTAGAGTTATTGTGTTTAGACACATAGGTCATGACGTTAATACTTAAGAGATAGAGAAGATGAAGAGGTGTAAGGGGTAGGTGGGGTGTTATGAAATTGTTGAGAAAATGATAAAAATGATCGTGGCGGAGTCAGAATTTGATGAAAAATGTGCAAATTTTATTTTCAATTATATCAAGGATGTATAAAGTTAAATATACAGTCATAATGACTAATATTTTACCTCTGTTCACCATATAATTTTTCAGCGAAGGACGTGCATTTGACCACCCTTTGTCAAAGGTGGCTCCGCCCCTGAAAATGATCCTTTATTAGCAGTAGGTTCAGAAAAGCTAATTCAAAATTTAAAGTTTATTAACTCTAAAAAATATCAAACTAAAAAAAAATAAATTTCTTTATACATGCTGAGCCTTATGGAACCACAATACAAATTAAAGGGCCAACTTAGCTTAAGTAGGTTCCTTCTTCCTATGGATCAAGTCACGACCGCATGCTTTATATATTTCTAGGTTCACAATAGTTATATATATAATAAAATTTCTGAATTTAAATATAGGATCTGCATAATTTTTTTTTTTTTTTTTTTTTATGGATCTGCATAAAGTTACTAGTTCCTTAGAGCACGGCCATGTATCCTAGATCTGTCCATGAAAATATTTCAATCGTTCCCTTTTACTTTTTACTACATTAAAAATAATATTTTCATTTTTATCTGTCCACTTTGACATATATTTGTTGTTAACATTAAAATTTTTAAGATCTAAGACTGTATTCTAATTAATATGAGTATTATCGTAAAATATATACTTGTTATGGAATATAAAACAAAGAAGAAGAATAGAGAATAGAGAGTGATTATTATTTTTGTTGAGAGATCTCTTGATGGTGTTATTACAATGAAGGAAACCCTTTATTTATAGGAGAAAACTAATCTTGGGATTTCTAACTTTTTCATAAATAGACATTTACTATACATGGTAAGTAGACATTCACTATATATAGTAATATATTTATAACACCCCCTTGAATGTCTAACTGATAGATAATGTGCCTCGTTAAAACCTTACTAGAAAAAATCAAGTGGAAAAAAAATGTAGTGAAGGAAAAAGAGTACACATCTCTAACAATACGCATATAAGCTGCCTCATTAAAAACCTTATAAGGAAAACCAGTGGGACAAAACTTTATAAGAGAAAAAGAGTACAATGCGTATTAACTCACCCTAATGAGAACATCCTTGAACCTTTACATCCCGATCTTGTGCACCATCTTCTTGAAAGTAGTAGTTGAAGGAGACTTAGTGAACAAATCAGTCACATTGTCACTTGAACGAATCTGTTGCACGTTAATATTACCATTCTTTTGGAGCTCATGTATGTAGAAAAGCTTTGATGAAGTGTGCTTCGTTCTATCTTTTTTTATTAACCCTCCTTTAAATTGTGCTATGCATGCTACATTATCTCCGTATCAAAATTGTGGGTATATTGTCACATTTCACACCATATTTTTCTCGAATGAGATGTATCATGGATCTCAACCATACTCATTATCGGCTTGCTTCATGAATAGCTATTATCTCAGCATTGTTCGATGAAGTGGTTAGATAGACTGCTTTGTATATCTCCAAAATATGACAGTATCCCCACATGTGAACATATAGCTTATTTGAGATCGAGCTTTCTACGGGCCAGATAAGTATCCAATATCTGCATAACCAATAAGATTGGGACAACAATCTTTAGAATAAAATAAGCTCATATGTTTGATCACATTCTGATGTCTCCTAGTAGAAGCAAAACTATATATACCTTGCTAACAAATTGACCAAAAAAGGCTATGTCATGTCTTGTAGTATTTCTAAGATACATTAGTGTACCAATTTGTAATACCCCGTACTTTTACCTAGCTTGAAATCGTCCCAAGAATGTTAGAAATTTACTTTAAAAGATGAATTCACTTTTATACATGTGGTATTGTAAAGATTTTTCACTTTTTGTTGAGTGGAAAATTGAGTAAGCTTTCCATCGATACCCATTTCGTCAAAATCCGGTATCGAGGTAGAAAGTTATGGCCGAAATATAAAAAGCAGTCAAAACCGCCCAGGTGCGACGGTGAGGGCCGACGGACCATCGAGCTAGCGATGGAACATCGCCCAAGCCATCGCAGCAGAGGCAGTGAGACCACATTCTGCCTAAGGGTGACGGCTCAGGCCGACGGACTGTCGAGCTAGCGACGGACCATCGCCCAAGCCGTCGTAGGAGAGGCAGTGAACCTCTATTCTGCCCAGATACAACGGTTAGGACTGATGGACCGTCGACCCAGCGACGGATCGTCGCACCCACCGTTGCATATTTCATTCAGTTATTTTAAGTCATTTTTAAAAAGAGCTTTTTGATCTTTTACCACCCTTTCTATACCTAATAATATTATATCAAGGCTCATAAGTTCTTTATCCATCTAGAACATCAAATTAGGGTTTTCTCTCAAAGATAATCCCCAAGAACAAGATCCAAATCCTTCTTTAAGAAACTAAGAGATTCAAGTTCTTCAAGTCCAAGGACTTCAAGAAACTCACAATCAAAGTATGTCATGTGTTGATTCATGGGTCTCTTTCACCCATGAAGCTCAAGAATCTTTTTTCAAAATCTAAGATTTGTGTATTTATGAATGTTCATGATTTAAATTAAATTGAAATTCATGTTCATGATGTTGTGGAGTTTTGATTCATGTTTTAAATTGCATATTCCAATGATTGATCCTAGTATATGATGATTTGCATAGTAAACATGATAAACCCTTCAAATTTATAAATTTATTTATGCAACCATGACAATTAGATGCATTGATGATGGTATAACTAAAGTATGTTTCCCATGTGTTTGATTAAATACCTATGTGAAGGAAAAGTGTCATAATAGTGTGACAATATGAAATCCCCATTCATGTACAAGTTTATGCATGTTAAATACTTGATGAAATGATTTAGCCAGTGAATTATGGATACATGTGTAGCCCTTGTAGTGCTTTAGAAATTGTACTTCATGAAATCTCCAACTTATTATATTATGGATTGTTGATGTTGGTCATCTATTCAAAAAAGTCATGCTTTGTCAGTTTCTTTCCATCGAGTCCTAGGGGTACTTGTACTCGAAAAATTTAACTGTGTGCCTAGAATCAGTGTCATGTTTTCAAGATACTCTCAGTCAAGCCATGATCCATAGAATTCAGTCAGTCTCATGACTCAGGAAAATCCAGTAATCTCAGTAGTATTTTGTCAGTCCATAAAAATTCAGTTAATTATGTTCAGTGTCTATTCAAATGGGAGTAGAAATTAGCACCGAGTGAACCCAAGGATGGGAACCCATCTGTTATATAAGTTTGTGATTCTTAGAAGCAATCCTTGCATTCAAGAACTACGTAGCCAGAGTAGGTTGAGACATCATAGCCTGTTATATGAGGGTAGATGAGGTGGCTTAACTTGTTATATGACGATTCCTACTGTTCTCTCTAGAGTTACCTGTTATATGAGGGTTACTCACAGATTGTGCTTACCAGTGATGCGGTATTGACACCCTTCCAATTGGGGTTACGAATTCAACCCTAACTCAACTATATTGCGTTATTTAGGGCATGTCGGTTAGATGACTACTTTTCACAGTTTTAGTTATAGATCAGGACTGTCAGATATAGTCATTCAGTCTCAGTAATAGAACTCAGATAGTTCTTCAGAATTTCAGGATTGTCAGATACAGTCAACTCAGAACAGTACGAAACTCAGTTAGTTTCATCAGAAACCAGACTGTCAGATACAGTCACTCAGTATTAGTTATTTCAGCTATACAGTTATTAGTATCTCATGTTATTAGTACTCAGATTCAGTAATCATGTTATCACGAACTGATTTATAGTCATTATGTATTTATGCATGTATTCTCACATTCATGTTATTCAGTCAGTTAGTATAGTTCATGCATGTAACCCTTTGCATTCAGCCTAGCTCACATGCATACTAGTATATTAAAACGTACTGACGCATTTGAGCTATGGTATTTTATACCATAGGTTCAGAAGCACGAGCTTCAGAGCATCAGTAATATTCCAATCTCAGCAGTCAGAGTTAGCAGTGGGTCCTCATCCTTCGAAGACATGACCATTACTTTATTATCTCATTAATTAATTTGTTTAGTAGTTGGAGTTAGTTGGGGACATGTCCCATCAACTTTTTGTTCAAGCAGTTAAATCAGTTAGAGGTTTTTCAGACTAGTATGTTCAGACAGTTATTTCAGTTGTTTTGGTATTGATATACTATATTTTCAGATGTTATGTTTTATTAGATCTTTGAACCTTATGGCCTTTCAACCTTTATTTTTGTATTTATACAGTAAATTATGTAGTGTACATGTACAGATATCAGTAATGGGTTAGTTTATGGTCCTTCGGGGTCATGAGCATTGTGTAGCATTTCGAGTGCTAGATTCAGGGTGTTACAAACTTGGTATCAGAGCCTAAGGTTTAATAGAGTCCTAGAAAGTCTGAAAGCTGCATCTAGTAGAGTCTTGTACATGGGTGTGTTGCGCGCCACATTTATGTGCATGAGGCTATAAGATATTTTAGGAACAATTTTCCTTCTTTCAGTATTCATGTCGTGCCAGTGAGCATAATCTCAAGTCAATCTCTCAGTCTAATTCGTTTCTCCCTTTCTTCTACGGAACATGCCTCCTAAAAAAAATGGGAATCAGCCAACCCCTTAGCCCAAAGATTCTTTGGGCGAACATGTCTCTCATGTAAAGTTAAGAGCTGCATTCACTACTCTTGGTCAGTCAGTTGTTACTCAGGATGAACGACCAACTGTCGTACCCAGTGGCCAATTCAGCAATAACAAGGATTCGTGACTTCACCCGAATGAATCCTCCATCGTTTCTCGGATCTAAGTCAGATGAGGACTCTCAGGAATTTATCGATCAGGTTCAGAAGGTTACTGACATCATGGGGGTTACTTCTAGTGAGAGCGCTGAGCTTGCTGCATATCATTTGTAGGATATTGCTCACACTTGGTTTAAACAGTGGAAGTCAGAAAGGCCAGATGATATAGGGCCTATCAAGTGGGAGGATTTTGTCAGCTTATTCTTAAATAGATTCTTTCCCCAAGAGCTGAGAGAGGCTAAGATGTTAGAATTTATCAACCTCAGGCAGGGCAATATAACAGTGAAAGAGTATTCTCTTAAGTTTACTTAATTACCCAGATATGCCCCTCATGTGGTTGCAGAAAGTAGGGCCAAGATGAGTAAGTTTATTTCTGGGGTGAATGATAGAGTGGTCAACGAGTGTAGGTCTGGGATGTTGAATAGTGACATGACTTTAGCTAGGCTTATGACTTATGCTCAGTAGATAGAGGAGCAAAAGTTTAAGATGAGGGAGAAGTAGAATAAGAGAGCAAGGACAGGTAGTTTCAACTTTGCTCAGCCTAAGTCAGAGGGAGAAAATTGTTCTCAATTTCATCCTAAGTCATTAGTTCCTGATCCTTCTTCATTTAGTGCTCCAGCTCCTATATTCAGAGACTATAACAGAGATGGAGCACTAGGCTTTAAGTCTCAGGGTAGTGTTTGCAGTGCCCATACCTATCCTCTTCGCCAGACTTATGGCAAACATCATTAGGGTATTTGCAGAGCTAGCAGTGGTATTTGTTTTGGATGTGGAAAGCCAGGACACAGAGTCAGAGACTATCCTCAACCAGGTCCTCAGGGTCAGCAGAATCGTTCCTCAACTCAGTCCGATCGCCCAAACCAGCAGGGTTCCACCTCCAGCGCTACTAGTGGGCAACGCCCAAATCAACTTTATGCTTTCCAGTCCCGGCAAGATCAGGAAAATTCTCTTGATGTGGTTACTGGTATGTTACATATCTTTCATGTGCATGTTTATACTTTGCTAGATCCAGGAGTTTCTCTGTCTTTTATTACTCCCTATATAGCAGGCAATTTTGGAACCAGTCCTTAAATTCTAGCAGATCCCTTTTCAGTCTCTACCCAAGTAGGTAAAACCATCATAGCTCGACGAGTATACAAGAGCTGCTCGGTTGTGATATTTTAGAAAGTCACTTTAGCAGACTTAGTCGAATTAGAGATGACTGATTTTGATGTCATTCTCGGCATGGATTGGCTTTATTCCTGCTATACCACCGTCGACTACAAAAATAGAATAGTCTAGTTCAAGTTTTTGAATGAACCCGTCCTAGAGTGAAGGGGTAGTACTCCAGTGTTCAAAGGTCAGTTTGTTTCCTACCTTCGGGCATGAAAAGTATATCTAAGGGATGTTTCTATCATCTTGTTTGAGTTAAGGACACTAGTTCTGAAACTCCCAGTCTTGATTCAGTCCCGATCATGAATGAATCTTCAGATATTTTTCTCGAAGATCTTCTAAAAATTTCTCCCGAAAAGGAAATAGACTTCGACTTTGATCTCCTTCTAGATATTCAGCCTATATCTATTCCTCCATACAGAATGGCACCAGCAGAACTCAGAGAGTTGAAAGAATAGTTGAAGGATCTCTAAGATATAGGATTCGTCAGACCCAGTGTGTCCCCGTGGGGCGCACCAGCCTTATTCGTGTGCAAGAAAGACATTTTCTCAGAATGTGTATAGATTACCATCAGCTCAATAAAGTCACGGTCAATAACAAGTATCCATTTCCCAGAATTGATGACTTATTTGATCAACTTTAGGGTGCTAGTAATTTCTCTAAGATAGACCCCAGATCAGGCTACCATCAGCGACATTTCGAAAATAGCTTTTCGTACTCGGTATGGTCACTTTGAATTCCTAGTCATGTCCTTTGGTCTTACCAATGCCCCAGCAGCTTTAATGGACTTGATGAACTGGGTGTTCAAGCAGTACTTGGACATGTTCGTTATAGTCTTCATAGATGATATTCTGGTCTATTCCCGCAGTGAGTGTGATCATGCAGACCATCTCAAAATTGTACTTCAGATCCTCAAAGATCATCAGATATTTGGCAAATTTAGTAAGTGCGAGTTTTGGCTACGGTCAGTAGCATTCCTTGGTCATATCATTTCCGGTGATGACATTATGGTTGATCTTCAAAAGATTGAAGCAGTAAGAAACTAGGCCAGACCTGTCTCTCCATCAGATATCTAGAGTTTATTGGGTTTGATTGGCTATTACAGACGGTTTGTTGGGGGACTTTCTTCTATTGCATCCCCTATGTCCAGATTGACTCAGCAAAAAGTCAAGTTTCAGTGGTCAGATCCTTGTGAGAAGAGTTTTCAGGAGTTGAAGGCTTGACTCACCTCAGCTCTAATCTTAGCTCTTCTAGATGGTCCAGATGGGTTCATAGTGTATTGTGATGCATCCAGAGTAGGTTTGGGTTACCTACGCATCCAGGCAACTAAACCCTATGAGAAGAATTATCCTACTCATGATTTTGAGTTAGCAGCCGTAGTTTTTGCCTTAAAGATTTAGAGGCATTATCTATACGGGGTTTATGTTGATGCATTCACAGATCATAAGAGCCTTCAGTATGTCTTTTCTCAGAAAGATCTCAATCTTCGTCAGAAAAAGTGGTTAGAGCTCTTAAAAGATTATGACATAAGTGTCCTTTATCATCCGGGCAAGGTCAATGTTGTGGCCAACGCTCTCAGTAGACTGTCTATAGGTAGTGTTGCTCATGTTGAGGATAGTAAGAAGAAGTTAGCTCAGGAAATCCGTCAGCTTACTAGACTAGGCGTTCGCTTAGTCGATACAGAAGAGGGTGATATTTGGATTTAGAGTAGTTCAGAATCATCTCTAGTTTCCGAGGTAAAAGAAAAGTAAGATAGAGATCCCGGCCTTGTCAAGTTAAAAGAGTCAGTCAAGGATCAAAAAGTAAAAATTTTATCCCAAGGAGGAGATGGTGTATTGTGTTGTCAGGGTCGTCTGTGTGTTCCAGGTGTAGACGACTTAAGGCAGAGAATTTTTGTAGAAGCGCATGATGAGTGCTACTCTATTCATCTAGGGGCCACAAAGATGTACTGCGACTTACGGGATATATATTGGTGGAGTGGGATGAAGAGAGATATTGTCAAGTTTGTGGCTAAGTTCTCTACATGTCAGCAGGTTAAGATAGAATATCAGAAGTCTAGTGGGTCCATGCAGGAGTTCAGTTTTCCTACTTGGAAGTGGGAAGAAGTGAACATGGACTTTGTGATGGGTTTGCCTCGTACTCGTCATCAGTATGATTCAGTTTGGGTCATTGTAGACAGGATGACCAAATCAGCTCATTTTTTTCCAGTCCATACCTTTTATTCAGTCGAGGATTACGCCAAACTCTGCATGAGGGAGTTGGTCAGATTGCACGATATTTCATTGTCTATTATCTCAAACAGAGGTACCTAGTTCACCTCTCATTTCTGGAAAGTGTTCCAAAAGGGTCTTGGTACGCAAGTTCATCTCAGTACAACCTTTCATCCCCAGATAGATGGTCAAGAAAAAAGGACCATTCAGACTCTAGAAGACATACTAAGGGCATGTGCAATTGATTTCAAGGGTAGTTGGTATGACCACTTGCCTTTGATTGAGTTTGCACACAACAACAACTATCATTCCAGTATTTGGATGGATCCATTCGAAGCTCTCTATGGTAATAGATGTAGATCTCCTGTCGGTTGGTTCGAAGTTAGTGAGGCCTCAGTTATAGGGCCTGACTTAGTATTCGATGCCTTAGAAAAAGTCCAGTTGATCAGAGAAAGACTCCGGGCTGCTCAGAGCCGACAAAAGTCTTATGCAGATCTGCGCAGAAAGGATCTCGAGTTTGAGATTGGTGATTATGTCTATCTAAAGATCTCTCCCATAAAGGGAGTGAAGAGATTCGACAAGAAGGAAAAGCTCAGTCCCTGATATGTCGGTCCCTTCCAAATTTTCAGTCATTTTGGTAAGGTAGCCTATGAGCTCGATTTGCCTTCCAATCTAGCCCCAGTTCGTCTAGTCTTTCGTGTCTCTTTGCTCAAGAAGTGCATAGGTGACCCAACAGTCGTAGTCCCTATTCAGAGCATAGATGTTCAGAACAACCTCTCTTTTGAAGAGATTAAAGTCGAAATCCTAGACTATCAGACTTGTAGACTGAGGAACAAAGAAGTACCTCTAGTCAAAGTTCTTTGGTAAAATCAGTCTGTTGAGGAAGCTACTTGAGAAGCAGAAGTAGACATGCATAGCAAGTATCCTCACTACTTTTCCGTCAACTCAGATCAAGCTCAAGGTAACAGTTCTCCTTAAGCTTATTCAGTTTCATGTTCAGAATTCCATCACAAACTTGGTATTAAATACCATTGCATACTCAGTCATGTATTCATGAGTCAATTACACATGCATCATCTATGCATGCACAATATTATATATTCAGTTATCAGTAATGTCAGTCATGAAGTCATATTTTAGTTGTTTATGTTCAGTATATACTTCAGCTTATCCTTTCTCCCATCTCAATCAGTCTCATTCGAGGACGAATGTTCCCAAGGGGGAGATATTGTAATATCCCGTACTTCTACTTAGCTTAAAATCATCCCAAGAATGTTAAAAACTTACTTTGAAAGATGAATTCACTTTAATACGTGTGGTATTTTAAAGATTTTTCACTTTTTATTGAGTGGAAAATTGAATAAGCTTTCTATCGATACTCATTTCATCAAAATCCGGTATAGGGGTAGAAAGTTATGGTTGAAATATAGAAAGTAGTCAAAATCGCCCAGGTGCGGCGGTGAGGGCCGACAGACGATCGAGCTAGCGACGGACCGTCGCCCAAGCCGTCGCAGCAGAGGGAGTGAGACCATATTCAGCCTAAGGGCAACGGCTTAGGCCGATGGACCGTCGAGCTAGCAACGGATCATTGCCCAAGCCGTCATAGGAGAGACAGTGAACCCCTATTCTGCCCGGGTACAACGGTCAGGACCGACGGGCCGTCAACCCAGTAATGGGTCATCGTACCCGCCGTCGCATATTTCATTCAGTTATTTTAAGTCATTTTAAAAAGGGATTTTTGGTATTTTACCACACCTAATAATATCAGATCAAGGCTCATAAGCTCTTTATCCATCTACAACATCAAATTAGGGTTTTCTCTCAAAGATAATCTCCAAGAACAAGATCCAAATCCTTCTTCAAGAAACTAAGAGATTCAAGTTCTTCAAGTCCAAGGACTTCAAGAAACTCACAATCAATGTATGTCATGTGTTGATTCATGGGTCCCTTTCACCCATGAAACTCAAGAATCTCTTTTTAAAATCCAAGATTTGTATATTTATGAATGTTCATGATTTAAATTGAATTGAAATTCATGTTCATGATGTTGTAGGGTTTTGATTCATGTTTTAAATTGCATATTCCAATAATTGACCCTAGTATATGATGATTTGCATAATAATTATGATAAACCCTTTAAATTTGCAAATTTTTTTATGCAACCATAGCAATTAGATGCATTGATAATGGTATAACCAAAGTATGTTCCCCATGTGTTTGATTAAATACCTATGTGAAGAAAAAGTGTCATACTAGTGTGATAATATGAAATCCCCATTCATGTACAAGTTTATGCATGCCAAATGTTTGATGAAATGATTTAGTCAGTGAATTATAGATACATTTGTAGCCCTTGTGGTGCTTTAGAACTTGTACTTCATGAAATATCCAACTTATTATATTATGGATTGTAGATGTTGGTCATGTATTAAAAAAAGTCATGCTTTATTAGTTTCTTCCCATCGAGTCCTGGGGGTACTTGTACCCAAAAAATTTAGCTGTGTGCCTAGAATCAGTGTCATATTTTCAAGATACTCTCAGTCAAGCCATAATCCATAAAATTCAGTTAGTCTCATGACTCAGAAAAACTCAGTAGTATTCCGCCAGTCCAGGGAAATTAAGTTAACTCAGTCCAGTCAGTTCAGTTAATCATGTTTAGTGTCTATTCAGATGGGAGTAGAAATTAGCACCGAGTGAACCTAAGGATGAGAACCCAACTGTTATATGAGGGAGTGATTCTTAGAAGAAATCCTTACGTTCCCGAACTAGGTAGCCAGCATAAGTTGAGACATCATAGCCTGTTATATGAGGGTAGATAAGGTGGCTTAATCTGTTATATGAGGGTTCTCACCGTTTTCACTAGAGTTACCTATTATATGATGGTTACTCACAGATTGTCCTTACCAGTGGCGTGATATTAACACCCTTCCAATTGGGGTTATTGATTGGACCCCAACTCAGCTATATTGCGTTATTCGGGGCATGTCGATTATATGAATACTTTCCACAGTTTCAGTTACAGATCAGGACTATCAGATACAGTCATTCAGTCTCAGTAATAAAACTCAGATAGTTCTTTAGGATTTCAAGACTGTCAGATACAGTCAACTTAGAGTAGTACGGAACTCAACTAGTTTCATCAGAAACTAGACTATTAGATACAGTCGCTCAGTATTAGTTATTTAAGTTATACAGTTATCAGTATCTTATGTTATCAGTACTCAAATTCAGTAATCATGTTATTACGAACTCAGTTATAGTCATTATGTGTTCATACATGTATTCTCACATTCATGTTATTTAGTCAGTTAGTATAGTTTATGCATGTGAAACCTTTGCATTCATCCTACCTCATATGCTTACTAGTACATTCAAACGTACTGACGTATTTGTGCTATGATGTTTTATAGCATAGGTTTAGAAGCACGAGCTCCAGAGCATCAGTAGAATTCCAGTCTCAGCAGTTTGAGTTAGCAATGAGTCCTCATCCTTCGAGGACATAACCATTACTTTGTTGTCTCATTAATTAATTTATTTCAGTAGTTGAAGTTAGTTGGGGACATGTCCTATCAACTATTTGTTCAGACAGTTCAGTCAGTTAGAGAATTTTTAGACTAGTATGTTCAGACAGTTATTTTAGTTGTTTTGGTATTGATATACCATATCTTCAGATGTTATGTTTTATCAGATCTTTGAACCTTATGGCCTTTCAGCCTTTATTTCTGTATTTATACAGTATATTATACAGTGTACAAGTACAAATATCAATCATGGGTTAGCTTGTGGTCCTTCGGGGTTATGAGCACCGTGTAGCGTTCTGGGTGCCAGATTCGAGGCGTTACACGATTGCACTAAGATAGGGTACTTCATATCCAAGGAGTTCCTCATTCTTTTCTTGAGCTCGGAATGAATCCTTATTCAATTATGCATGTTTCTCATTTAAGCAAATATTTTATTTCTTTTGAAAACTTTCCAAGAGTTTCAATAATTTTCACGCTATAAACTTATACAATATAAGGATTATAAATAAGTTTTATAGAAACTTTTATATGCTTCAAACATTTTGAATCCTTAAAAAGTTCTCACATAAATTTTGTCAAGTGACTTCAGCATTTCATGCCCGACATCTTCAAGTGTCCGGACTGCAAATTAAATAAGTTTTATGCTTACCAAGATGCATCCTTTCCTATCACTTAATAAATGTTTCTATGTCATCATGCTTAAATAAACATAGAATTCAGATCCTCGTAATCTTTCACAATATTGCGTCAATATTGTATCAAAGATATTTATGATATTTCATTTTGTATCGATTCACACTGTGACATAGTATTTTGAGATCTCATCGCTTCTTTATTTTCAGGTACCTGAACGTCTCATAAGGTTTCATGAAGTGTTATGTCATAGGTTTTTCAAGAGCACATTGCCTTCTTATTATGATTATTTACTCCTTATCTTTTTCAAGGATTATTTCATTTGGAACGATTGATCTACCACGCTTCACACATGCATAGACTTTGTCCTTTATGAACACAAAATAGGAGCACTTGCAGCTTAACTATGAGATGCGTTCGACATTTGACATAAATTATCTTTTGAATGAGGATCTGATGATAATTCTTAACATATTTTATAGCTGCTTATAATCTCCCCCTTATGTTAGGAAAACTAACATACATCCTTCATCTTCTTTAAGGAATCCATCTTTGTGTGTTTGGTAAATTCATTAATCGTATACCGCACATCAAAATTATTAGATGGAATAGTTGGTTCCTGACCTTGAACCAATTGAGAGGGAAGAAATTTCATAATTTCTTAGTTTAATGCATACAAGTGCGATTGTATGCATATCATATTTCATACAAACATATGAAACTTTATTCTCATTAGTAATGATTTTGCTATTTATCAAAGGCATTCTATGTCAAACCATCATCATCAAGATGAATTGTCTTGATTACACAATCTGAAAGTTATGCTCTTAACTTAATTTTATCAAGCAAGCAATTTTATGAATGTCAAACAGCAGATTGACAAGAAACGTATAAGTGATCATCTTTTATCGATGCATCTTAACAGATTACATGATTGGTGAATAGGCCTATATTCACCTTTTATACTTTTCAGATTTTGAGGGATCAAATCCCAATATTAGTTGATCCAACCAACTTATCATGAGAACATGCAATATTAAAAGTAATGAAGAATTTTCTAATTCTTCAATATATGTTCAATATTCAGTATGCACATCTTTGGGATGTCACAATCGTTCATGTAAATTTATGAACTTTTATTATAGCAAACTCCAATTTTACCATGACATGTACCTTTTACTTTAGTAAATTTCAGAATTACTACTCTAGAAGTAGATTTCAAAATAACTATTCTCATTTATTCAGCCTCTTTCAGAGGTGAATTGTGATACCATCACAATCAAGTGCACGTTTGCATTAATAAGCTTCTTATTCCCGGGGATGGAATATAATTGTGTCTTAAGACTATTAATTTGTGATAGCTTATAACCTCTTTCATGATATTGCTACATCAGGATGATATTGCTACTTAAGGAGAACATCGAGGCATACATATCTTTCAAAGTGCATCATATATTGCTACTACATTCACTTCAAGAATGGAGTAAATTGTCATCTTTCAGATTTGTCATATATTGCTACCACATTCACTTCATGGAATGAAGCATATTCAATGGACAAGTTTTATGACTTTTTTATCAAATATATATTATTGTTTGTCTTAGCCACCATAATATCATTAATATGGTGTATTAAGATTCAAACTCAACGTCTTATCTATATAAAGACATCTTAGCAATGGGACTTGGAACCCAACATCTTATCATCATGGTGTATTGAAACTTGTAACCCAATGTTTTACCCTCTTAATGAGATGAGACTTAATTCATCATCATACTTTTAACAATATTGTTCTTCATGAACAAATTAAAAGTATAATTGGTTTCAAATCGATTATATTTCCTCAAGTCCAACAATAATTATATCATTAGTAGCAAAAGACAAATAACATAAGGAATTACTAACCTTGAAATTACCTTTAGATTTATAATCTCACCTTGTTTGGCAGAATCTCGTGCTGAACGTGTTATAAAATATAAAGGAAAGAAGAAGAATAAAGAAGAGAGAGCGATTATTATTTCTCTTGAGAGATCTCTTGATGGTGTTATTACAATGAAGGAAATCTTTTTATTTATATGAGAAAACTAACCTTGGGATTTTTAATTTTTTCATAAACAGACATTCACTATATATGGTAAGTAGACATTCACTATACATGGTAATATATTTATAACAATACTTTATTTATTAATTTTCAAAATAGGGATATAAAGTCCATTGTGAACAGGTAAAAATGGAAGAATTAATACGATGAATATTAATTCAAAAGTTTTAGTCATTTAAATTTGCCAAAAGTAAAAAATTAACCAGATTCATCGAAATACTTTATTAAGATTCAAGAAACTACAACATAAAAAGTTACATCAAACACAAAAATAGACCAAAAATAAGAGAAATTGCACATCAAAAATTATTCTGAAATCTTGTTAATTTTTTTTTAAAGAAAAAGTAACATAAACTATGGAATTTATATTTACAAATGTGATTTCCTTTTAAACATTTTCTATTTTTAAACTTTTGATTAAATTTAACAATCAGAATTTAATTAATAATTGGAGACTAAAATTGCTTATTTTTGTCAAATTTAAAGAGCTAAAATTACTCAAATAATATATAAATAACTATCTTGAATCTACCATCAAAGATAAGGACCATTTTTATCATTTTTTCTAAAATTGTCATTAAATAAGAAGAATCCGTATACAGTTGAAGAAGAAGAAGGGCGTTGAATAGCTGGAGAAACTTTTTTTTTGGGTCCGATGTCCGGTACCCGCATTGGAGTCCGACTAATTTGAGGTAGGGCTCCATTCGGAGGGTAGCGCTCCCAACAGAGTTTTCTTCATACCCAGGGTCGAACCCTCGACCTCTGGTTAAGGGTGGAGCAGCTCCATCCGCTGCACCACAACCCATGTTGGTCAATAGCTAGAGAAATTTTAATAAGGGGTTGGGTCATTATAACTCATCCTTTTTCCGTTTTTAAATATTTGTCATGTTTTTCTTTTACACATTTTTCCGAAAAAAAAATTATTTAATAAAAAAATTTGTTATTCCTATCGATTTAATACTTCTATATTTTACATCACATTTAATAATTCTTTCTTGATTATCTAAAACACCTTTTTAATATTCCTACAAAACAAAGAGTTGCAAGAAACTACTCATTCCTATTAGTTTAATACATCGTTTTTAATTATCTAAATCACTTATTTAGAAATAAAATAAAAAAAATATTAAAACTACTTATTTAGAAATGGAGGGAATTTCTTATTTTCAATAAAAATTATGGTGGAGTAATATATAATGGATAAGTACTTTTTCATCTTTAATCAGATTTCTTAAATTCGATTAGAGTCCCTTTGAATACGAAGGCGCCTTCTGTAAGGGAACACTTTACCCCGAGACTTTTCTCAACAACTTTATTTATATGTCTATTTAAGACCCTATAATTAATGAATTTTATGAGAGAAAAATATTCATTCATATTTTCAACGTAAGGCTTATATCTCATAAACAAAAAAATAAAATAAAGCATAACACTTTCCCATCCCATTGAAACTATACATAATCTATATGTGTGTGCTTTTAATATCTCACAACGGCCCTCAACCATTTTTAAACAACCAACATTTTAATGAGTCATTAGTACCTATGCACCCCACCCCCTCGCCTACTACTTTGTCTTATCACTTCTATTGAAACCATTTTTCTTCAACTTGGCTTGTCATTGTTTTACAATAACTTTTTTCTTTTAATGTATCAATTTTACTTTATTATTTTTGTGGTCAATTTATTTTATGCTCATATAAAATGATAGGAACAGTAAAGAGTTAATTGAGTTTTTCTCTTATTTAATATCGGTATGCAGTATTGTGCTAGTTCTTGTTCTATATATCTACCCTACTACGTACCATACTTGCTATGATTTGGTTCATGTTATTATAACGTAACATGATGATATAGAAATTTAATACATTGTCAGGGTAAAGAACTTAATTAATCCTATTATAGTATAATCTTTGAGTCTCTCTAACATCCAATCTTCCCACAATTTTTATTCTCATACCCTTTTGAATTCTTCAAGGAGAAATCTTTCACAAATAGCTAGTCGGATCCGCTGCATACTTTCCTCGTCAATATACATAGATGATAGATTATACATAAATATATTCTATATAAATTATTCATATATTGTATATTTGCATGCTATTTTCAATTAATTAAGTTGTTAGTGCATGTGAACATGGGCGGATGTAGGGTGGTAGGTGGGGTTTCCAGGAACTCAATAACTTTCGTACGAATCTTTTATTTATATTTAAAAATTTAGTAAAAGAATTATAAGTTGAGAACTCATAAATGAATACGGGACAGTTGTAGGAATTTTAAAGCGATTAAGAAGTACAAATTATAAATTTCGATTATGACTTAAATGACATCCAAAAATCAGCTATACATGCCACTACATGCATGTCCCACTTTGAACATCGGGATGTTTAAACATAAAGAATACATAAAGTGAATATGTACAAGTATTCTAAAATCCCAACACCAAAAAAGTGAATTATAAATCAAGTTACTATCAGTTAATATTATATACAGGATTTTAATAAATAACATAGTCATGATATGAGAAAAGGAGGAAGCAACAAGTGAGTTGAATAATGAGTAGGCGCCGGAGCGGATCCAGGAGTTTTAATGAGGGGGTTCAGTAGTATATATACGGACTAATCGAAGGGGGTTCAGCCTCTATTATTTATACATAAAATTTTTTTTTACAATACATGTACATCCGCCACTGAGTAGGCGTCATATAATGAGGAAACATAAATAAAAAGCCAATGCATGGCTCATTATGCTTAGCCCATAAGCCCTTGATCGGACGTACGTACATAACCTATTTATTTATGCATACTATTCACCTACCACATTCATTGACTAATTAATTTACTACTCAGTCACCAAGATGCAAATTGTTCAGTTCTGTGAATGAATTTAAATTTTGTTCAATGACAGTAAGTATGGTTTTTACACTATCAGATCATAAATTGACGGCATATAACAAGAGGTAACTTTTTTTAAGGCCAAAGTCATCGATAGACACTCAAATTTCTTGCCAAAATTCACTTAAATATCTAAACTAAGACATGTTCCTATCATGCCCCTAAACCCCCCACATTTTGTTCCAATTGGGCCTTTTTTGCCCTATCAGCAAAAAGCTCAAAATGTGTGTTGCACACACGCGATGACGTGGCAAAATGAGCTAATTGAAAGTTGACACGTGGCATTGTGGGTCCAATAATAATTAAAAATTAATTATAATTTTTTTTAAAAAATTAAATACAAATGCCATTGAGGAAATAATTAAAAAATAATTCTAAAATTATTTAAAAAATAAAAAAACTTCTTATTTAAAAAAAATTATAATTTTTTTTAAAAATGAAATAAATAATTAAAAATTGTTTTTTTTTTAAAATTAATTATTAAGAAAAATTATAAATTTTTTTAAAAAATGAAATGGAGAGGATATAAATTATGAAAAAATAATTATAAAATTATTTGAAAAATAAAAATAAAAAACTGATTATTTAAAAAAATTATAATTTTTTTAAAAAATGAAATAAATTATTAAAAAATTATTTAAAAGATAAAAAATTAATTATTAAAAAAATTATAAAAATTTTTAAAAAATAAAAATAAAAAATGGCATTGAGGATATAAATTATGAAAAAATAATTATACAATTATTTGAAAAATAAAAATAAAAAAATTATTATTTTAAAAAATATATAATTTTTTAAAAATGAAATAAATTATTAAAAAATTATTTAAAAAATAAAAAAATAATTATTAAAAAAATTATAAAAATTTTTAAAAAATGGCATTGGGGATCCAAATTATTAAAAAATAATTATAAAATTATTTAAAAAATAAAAATAAAAGTTTAATTATAAAAAGAGATTATAAAATTATTAAAAAAATAAAAAACTAATTATTAAAAAGAAATTATAAAATTTTTTAAAAAATATAAAAAAACTCCCCCACCTACCCCTAGCCCCCAGCCCCCCAGCCTCCAGCGTATTGTTTTATTAAAAAAAATAAATAGTGACCCCCTAATGCTATTTTGCCTAATTATAAAAAAGAAATTATTGAATTATTTAAAAAATAAAAAACTAATTATTAAAAAGAAATTATAAAATTTTTTAAAAAATAAAAATAAAACTCCCCCGCCTACCCCCAGCCCCCCAGCGTATTGTTTTATTAAAAAAAGAAAAGAAAATTGGGACCCCCTAATGCTTTTTGTTTTATTAAAAAGGGCCTTAAGTGTTTTTAAAAAAAAAATTTGGGGCCCTCAATGCCACTTGACATCTTTTTATTTGTAAATTAGTAAAAAAAATGCTACTCACGCGCCTCCCACGATGGCACTGCACGCGCAGTATCACATAGGCAAAAAAGGCCCAATTGGAACAAAATGTGGGGGGTTTAGGGGTCTGATAGGAACAAGCCTTAGTTTAGGTGTCTAGTGAATTTTGATAATAAGTTTGAGTGCCTATTGATGCGTTTGGCCTTTTTTTAATATCATGTGTGATATAATATAATACGAAAATAGAGTAATAGCATGCTATTATAACAAGTCAGCTCAGGGGCAAATACACCTTACCTCATGCAGTGTACGTAACAATATGTTAGTGAATGTTTTTACTAAATATCTTTGTCTATATATAATATTTATTTTTTTTAGAAAATATGACACTGCTTGTAGCTCCAGCTATTTATATTATTCTTTTCTTCAAATATTGACACTGTTTATAAGAGAATATTACGTATGTTATTCTGGATCGACTTATTCTTATACATTGCCCATGTATATAACTTACATCTATTGATAATTCTTTCAAGCAAATAATAAAGTCAAGAAAACGAGAAGTCAAGCAGGAAAAGGAGACATTAAATAGGGAGGTTTTAATGATGATGGCACTCTATTCGTCCATCTTTATTTTCATTTTGCTATTTTAAAATATTCAACATTACCTGTTTAATTTATAAAATTAATAGATACATAATTTATTTATTTCTATTCATTTTACTTTTAATATTAAATATAATTCATTATCTAATGCATTTTTCAAAGAATTAAATCTATTATATTCAAAGATAATATGACAAAATTATCCCAATTACTTCTTAATTCCTATGACAATAGAAAGTGAAGTAGTGAACATGTAAAGATGGTCGAAGGGAGTATGTGTTTCTAGATAATAACCCCCGCCCCCGCTCTTCCCCCTCCCCCGTTTTTTAGATACTTGTTATTTTTATCTAAAATAGATGATATACAATATTTATTATTTTATAAAATCAAAACACTATTAATTGTTTGTTTTCATCTTTGTCCTTAGTCATAATTTCCTTCGTTCCTAAATACTTGTCACATTTTTAGTTGACACGTCTCTTGAGAAAAGTAGTATTAATCAAAGGATAATTTAGTCAAATTATCCTTATTTATTACTCCCTCCAATTCTTTTTATTTACTTCACTAGGGAAATTAGCCGCGCTTCGCGCGGTGTTAAAAAATTAATTATTTTATTTGATCAAATTTATATTCACTTTAGATTTATTATCTAATCGTAATATTATAACTTGTTATAATTATATTATGAAGAATGTTTTGTTCCATAAAAGAAAAGAAAATTTAACAATTTAACATTTATTAAATGATGGATAGTATATTCTTTATCAATAAATTAAACTATACTCTTTAATAACAATTTTATTTCATTTCTATTGCGTATTCAATGAAGTTGAGATTCTAATTTGAAATAATGTAATTATGTGTGCTTATAAATGCACTAAGATGATAAATAATTTCTTTCTCATATATATATATATATATAATAATTTCAATAGCATAAATCTCTTTAACTCGTCAACACTATATACAAATTAACTCCATATTACAACTATCTTAATGTACATATTGCAATTCACATCACAAAAAATCATGAAAGGTCATATTATAGAAGTTATATATAAAGAACATACTCATGAACACTCAAACACATACACCTATTTTTTTTACGTTAATTATAAGAAAATAGACGAAAAAAGAAATACAAAATTAGTATACAATTTTTAAGCTCTTGTTCGATAGCCTCTTTGACAAACGATCAACCTTCAAAAGCCTATAAAATTTACAATAACAAAAAATTCATGAAAGTTCATAATAGAAGTTACATATAGAGAATATACCCATGAACACTCACACACACATACCTATTGCTTTTGCGTAAATCATAGGAAAATGGATGAAAAAAGAAATACAAATTTGTGTATAATTTTTTAAGCTATTATTTGATAGCCTTTTAGACAAATGATCAACCTTCAAAAGTCTATAAAATTTACAATAATAAGAAAATCATGAAAGTTCAAATTATAAAAGTTACATATAGAGAACATACCCATGAACACTCTCACACACACATACCTATTGCTTTTACGTTAGCCATAAGAAAATGGACAAAAAAAAAATATAAAATTAGTGTATAGTTTTTTAAGCTATTGTTCGATAGCCTTTTTGACAAACGATCAACCTTCAAAAGTCTATAAAATTTATAATAATAAAAAAATCATGAAAGTTCATATTATAAAAGTTACATATAGAGAACATACTCATGAACACTGACATACACACGCACCCTTAATTTTTTTTAGGTTAACCATAAAAAATACACGAAAAAAGAAATATAAAATTAGTGTATAATTTTTTAAGCTCTTGTTCAATAGCCTCTTTGACAAACGATCATCCTTCAAATGCCTTCTTCATAAGCTTGAATTTAATACTATAAATAATAATATAAACAACACTATTTTAGATATAAAACAAAAAGGATATTTTTGAGTATGGGTTTCATGAAACAAAATATTATGACTTTATGTAGATGAAAATGGAGGAACATCATAAATTATCTTAAATTTTATAATTAAATAATTGGAGGTTATGAATATGAAAATTTAAAAGTCATGAAGTTTATGATATTATTAACAGTAGAATTTTTTTTTTAATTATATAGAGATATAAATTTTACTTAATACAAATCAATTACATTAATTATAAAAGAAGATCAAAACAATTAACAAAAAATATTTAGAATTTGAAAATAAAAAAATAAAAAAATAAAAAAGAGAAAAAAGTAAATGGTCTCTTGAACAATAACTAATTGAGGGTTATGAATATGAAAAGCTTGAGAGTTATGGACATTACTACTCCCTTCGTTTCGTTTTAGTTGGCCATTTTTCTAAAAATAGTTGTTTCAATTTAGTTGTCCCTTTAGATGAAATCAAGAGTATTTTATTATATTCTTCCAATACTACTCTCAACATTAAATGACTACACAAAGTATATTACTCAAATTTATATTTTCAAAGAATAATTAATAAGGCTAATTTGGTAAAATAAACCCCTAATAAATACTTTCTTAAGGGGAGTGCCAAGTTAAAAAGGGCCAACTATTTTTAAACAGAGGGAGTAATATTTAAGAGTAGAATTTATGTAATTGAATGTATACACTCTTAAATATATATAAATATATTTTTATGTGAATTTTCATCACTTACGTATTTTCAGTCTTCTAAAAGTTTGATTTTTATATAATATATTCTATAAGTGAAACAGTAATTTCATTTTTCTTAAAGAAAGTAGAGGAAAAGAAAAGATTCCATAAAATTGAATTTATTTTCATGCCTAGTTTTAGTAACTTTTAAACTTGTTTATTATATATATATATATATATATATATATATATATATATATATATATAACACAAATCTAATTATATGAATCTCATGTTTTTTATTTTATTTTATCATTTTCATTTCTCTTTAAACTATAAAATGTGAAAAATCAAAAATTACAATTTAACGAATCAATAAACAACTTTCTTATGAATAAAAATATCATTCAAAGTATAAACTAATGTTAAATTCCCATATATTATCAAAAGATTTAAAAGTTGATGTACATAATTGCGGAAGGATCCATAGATACTTGAGAAAATTGAAGAAAAGGTGTCTTTTAAGTCTTGAATGAATTAATTGTGGACTTGATTAATATTTTCAAAACTTTCTAATCTTTTCAAGAATACAAATCAACCCAACCCACACCCCTCTTCAATCCTAATCAACCACTCTCTCTCTCCAGCTTCTCCCAATCAATAGTTCTGCAAAATTTCTCCCTTCAACCTCCGGCGACAAATAGTCGGGCGAGTTCCTTTTCGACTTTCAACCATCAATCGACGTGAATACTTCTTCGGCGATAACAACTTCGAGTTCTTCGTCCTCCCATTTCCTTTTTCACAGGTAAAAAATTATGAAAAAATAGAGGAACTTGAGCCAACTACTCTTTTGGTATTAAAATGTGGACTGAATAAAACCCTAATTTCTGACATTTTTGCATTTCTTCTTCTCATTGTCGTACTGTTCATTTAAATTTGTTGGTGATTTTTGGTCACAGTTGATGTTGTTAGTGTGTATGTGTGTGTGTGATATGTTAGTGTTACTGGATTGATTTATTGTTTGTCTTGGTAGAAATTGTATTGTAACAGTTGAAACATCTGATATAATAAATGAAACATATGATGCAACAGATGAAAATCTGATGCAACAGATTAAAAATCTAATGTAACTATGAAAATTTGATGCAACAGGTGAACAATCTAACAGATCATTTATCTATTGCGACAGACGACTCTTCTGTTTGGAAGAAATTTAAACAATATTGATCCAACAGATAACTGATTAGTGATTTGTTTTTATTCTTTCCAATGGTTTACTCTTCATTTTAAAATCAGATACAACAGATTAAAAATCTGATGCAACAGGTGAACAATCTAACAGATTATTCATCTGTTGCGACAAATGACTCTTCTGTTTTGAAGAAATCTAAACAATATTGATCCAACAGATAACTGATTAGTGATCTGTTTTTATTCTTTCCAACGGTTTACTCTTCATTTTACAACAGATTAGGATTGTTTTTATTCTTTCCAATGATTTACTCATACAGGTCGGTTATCTATTGCAACAGGTAACATACCTGGTGCAACAAATTAGTGATCCATTTTTATTCTTTCCAATGGTTTACTCATCCGTTGCAACAAGTCGATTATATATTGCAACAGATAAAATACTTGGTACAACAAATTAGTGATTTATTTTTATTGTTTCCAACGGATTACTCATCTGTTGCAACGATTCAGTTATGTGTTGCATCAGATAAAATATCAGGTGCAACAAATAATGCTATTTTTATGGTTGTCACGTATTACTCATCCGTTGCAACAGGTCGGTTATTTGTTGCAACAGATAACATACTTGGGGTAATAGATTAGTTGTCTGTTGGAACTGTTATATTACTGTTATGCATTAATCAATTATAATCTATGTTATGTTCCTGTTAATTTAAGATAACATGGCTCCCAAAATAAAAGAAATCGATTCAAGTCCAAGTAAAGGAACAAGTGCAGTAGCTCAGCTACATCCACCACTCTATGAGCTTGCTGTACAAGCATTATCTCAATCAGGAGCAGAAGATAATGAACACGGGGAGGAGGAATCTTTCAAAAAAGATGATCCAAATGCTAATAGCCCTTCCATCGAAGAGTTGGTCAAAACCTTCATCATTGATCGTTACCTTGTGAGAATGCAGTGCGATGGTGCCGCAGATTTAACGAGTGATCTCGTGGTTAAGTCAGTCATGGAAAAATCTTTCAACGCCTTTAGAAAAATACTTCGAGAATAAAAATTGGATTCTTATTTCAGGGAAAGCTACTTTGGGAAATATCTTGATTTGCCGGAGGACAACAACGCTTGTTTCCAGATAAAAATGGTATATGCTCTTCTCAAGCGCAAGTTTATGTATGAAAACAAAGATAAGATGGATGAGGTATGGATAAATTACTGTGGCATGCCTATTTGTTTTGGTTGGGAGGAATTTGCCATAGTTACCAGACTAAAATGTTATCCTCCTTCTCCTTCTCAAGTTATACCTACTCTGACCCAAAAAAAAGAACCCCGCACACCCAAAAAAGAAATGGGCAAGTCGAGTGATCGTGATGACCTGGTGTCCATTATTGGTCCAAGATTCAAAAATAAAAATCTAATTGAAACGTTGAAAGGTAAAGGACTTTCAAAGAAGCAGAATCAATCATTGTGCTTGGTTTGATTTGTACATTATGTTCTTTGGGTGAGAGACGTTAACAACAATATGAGCCTCGATTTAATAAATCTCTCCAAGGATCTTGAGGCATTTAACAGCTATCCTTGGGGTTATGAAAGCTTCAAAATGACTGTCGAATATTTGTTGACTCCGTTAACGCCAAAAACAGTCAACTTATATGGTTTTTCATGGGCCTTCATGGTAAATATTTCTTTTATCATGATATGATTCATCAATTTTTTATTCAGTAATGATTTTGATTTATTGGTGTTATGTTATAGGCTTGGGAATTTGAAGCCATTCCTTATTTGAGACAACAAATGAACTACCAGGAAGAAGTTTTCTGTCCAAGAATTCTGAGATGGTTGTCGGCCAAAACCGATAAAAATGCAAAATTTCTTGATCTTTTCAATCCCCCCAAGGAAGCAGTAAGTCCAATTCTAATTAAGTTTTTATTTTAATTAATGATTAAATGATTTCATTATCATTCTTAATATATGTACCGATTTATTTTAGATTATCCATCCATGACTTGTTCCGACCAACCGAGAGTTGAAGATGCTATTTTTTCTTACTTTACAGTCTGTGCAAACTTTATCAGACCCTAAGTTCATTGATGGAATAAAACTGGAATTGTTTGTAGCAAAAACCATCACAAGAAAAACAATTTTGGAGGGTGGGGCTAATGATGCTTCTCTTACAATTTTTGAAACAACAAGCCATTATGATTATGATCATAATGGTTGTACAAATTTTTCTCCAAATTTTGCCGCATCTAGCAAATATTCTTCATGCAAATGTCAAGACTGCAAGGCGACACACGATGGAGTGATTAATGTAATTAATGCACTAACTGCTTCTGTAAAGAAAATGACATCTAAGAGGGGTGTCATTCCATCAAAGAGGATTTCATATCCAGACACTCCACTAGAGATCAAGGCGGCTAAAAGGAGAAGGAAAAACACTTCCAAGGTATCATCAATCAAAAAAAAAGCAAGATAGCAATGCCTCTGTCTTTGTCTTGCATTGATGTTTAGTGTGCAAGGGCCACAGAAGAGCAGCATAAGCTGAAGAAGGTGAATGTACATCATCTGTTCCAAAAAACAAATAAGCACATATCTGTTTCAACAGATGATACACTGCTGAAAATTATCAAACAGATGTATACATCGGTTGCAACTGTTGTCTAACCTGTTGCATCAGATTCGTTATCTGTTTCAACAGATGAGTCTTATGTTACAACAGATGGGTTATCTGTTCAAAATTATTGTACTGCTCTGATTTACCTATTCAAATTTATCCCAACAGATAATCTATCAGATGCAACATAAGAATTATTTGTTGCAACAGATGAAAAATCTATCGTATAGCTCTACTTAGCATTGACAATTCTGTATTTCCAGGTGGATGTCACAGCTACTGCCGAAGAGCATAATATGACAGTTGATAATCCATCAACTGCTTCCAAAGATGAAGAAAAAGTGGAGCCTGTCAGTTTGGGAGAACAAAAGAATTACCCGATTAAAGGGTTCAACATCTCGGACGAGGCTCCAAAAAAACTAATATAGTTGATCAACGACTATTCAGAATGGATTGCCGATGGGCTGTTAAAGCATCATGCCGGCAGGTACATAAATCAATTTTATGGATATTGGTTTATACAATTCTTGTTGTAAGAACCTGACATTAACACGTATAAATCATCATGTAGAAAATAAAATAACGAGCGCTACAAAGTGAACGAATCGAGTATTGGTTTTGATATGTTCGACTTTGTTGTTGCATATCTCGGAATGAAGAATTAGTTCTATTTGATGTCACAGCCCTAAACTTGCTGGCATGATGAGGTTTAAAGGCCATACATATTACTATTAATTAATACTTTATTTAATTGTATCTGCGTATTGATTTTTTTGTCACATAATACCAAAATGTTTGATAATATGTGCAGCACATCGATGTTAATTTTTACTACCTCCGAAAGAAGGCCAAGTTGTAAACACAAGAAAAATACAAATATACAACAGACAATTATTTGTACAAAGTTTACATCAATAATGCCTACGATAGGTATTGTCAACAGCAGCCGGAAGTTTCTCGAAATGAGCAATGCTTAATCAACATCATCAAAGGTTTTAGCATTCCGACTGGCTTACCTTGACATTCGATCGACGAAGTGTACATCCTAATTAATTGTGGTGATGAATTCCATTGGGTGTTGGCTGTCGTCATTTTAAAAGAGAGGCACATCCGAGTTTATGACTCGATGTTGCAAAGAAGACATTTCGAGACGTCATCTGAGATACAAAAGCTGGCTTAAATATTGCCTACTTACCTTGATATGAGTGGCTTTTTGGATCAAAAGATTCGTACTGATTGGTCAACGATTGAAGCATACCGAGATAAAATGGATAATCAATTTGATGTAGAATATGTTGACGGAATTTCTCATTAAACCATTGGTAGCACGTAAGTTTAAGTGTCATGATTTAGTTTCATTTCACAAATTTCACAACGCTTGCATGAACTGCAAGATATGAATTATCTATTTTTTTATAATGCAGGAATTGCGGTCCTTTTGTTGCCGCCTATGCCAAGTATTTGAGCGATGGATTACAAGTACCAAATGATGGACTTGATACCAGATTACTCCGCAAAAGATATGCTGCTCTTTTATGGAAATATGGAGAAGTGAAAGCTCAGAAGCCATACACAACCAACATTAAAGATCCACGACGACCAAAGCCGAATTCCATAGCACTGAATGAAGAACAACTTGTCCATGTTGATTAGATCTTTATAGCTCGAGTCCGTCAATGTAATAACCTATCCTTCTTTGTTTAACTTATTGATTTATTTGTAGAGTAGATTGTTTGTACTCATAATGATTTTTTTTATATTTCATTTATTTGTTGAGTTATTTTATTTCATGTAATTTTCGAAGGCTTCGATTTATTTTATTCTGTCTATGCATATAATTAATTCTGAGTTTTGAACATGTTAATTGAAATTGAGTACTAGATTTAAATATCACAACAGATAATACATCTGCTGCAATAGACGACATATCTTATCAGATAAATTTAGACATATGTTGCAACATAAGATACAACACGTAGGTCATCTGCTGGAAATTATATAACAGGTCTTCCTACTTTTTTGATTTACTCCAACAGATTATCGATCAGTTGCAACAGATAAGTTATATATTGCAACAGATCGGTAAGCTGTTGCGATAGACAGACGGGAAATATCTGCATATCGCAACAGATGACCAACCTATTCCAACAGATAATCAATCTATCACAACAGGTACTATATCTGTTATGACAGATATAAAATTTGTTGCATTATAAAAATTCAACTTTGCCAGACATAAAAATTATTGCCCCTATATATAGTGAATTGAATTAAAATAAAAATTTGTTATCGTGTTTGTCTCTGTCTTTGTACATACTCTTTTTTATAGACGAGCTCCAACCATTTAGTTAGTACCCCATATGCCCAGACCCATTGCATCTTTTCCACAATGGTGTCGCACACACTGATCATTTGTGTGCCGGTCAGCAAACACTCCATGTATGCAAGCGAGTACGACCCGCACGCTGCACTAGTTGTATTTTTTTGGAGCTGGATGTTCTTATTTTGACCTTTAAAAACCCATGATTCCTTCCCCAAGACTTCAGCCGGCAAATGATCTATCAGCTTACTCTGCGTCAATAACTTGGGCAACAACTTTAAGAGTGGCTGTATGTGGGTTAAAAACATCTTCTCGCTGAACACAGGTAAATTGCAGTCATAAACCTTAATCTTTCCCTCATATAGTAGTATCTCAACAGTGAGAAAATGGGTGACATCCACATTCATGACTGCAAGGATTTTTTTTGCCTTGGTCCAGCTCTTGCCGTGTGGATATGGCCTCTTCTCTCTAACATATTTAATCACTTCTTCATCCCATTGGAACGTAGAAACTAACTGATCAAATCCCAGGCCACCGAAATCAGCTAGATTATGAAGATCAGCGTTCCTATATTTGAAATTATTGTAGAATTTGAGGTCCATTATCCTATCAGCAACATCATAAGCATGTGAGTACGCTAATTGCCTGCCCCTCATGAGACAGAGAATTTCATCAACATACTGTGGTATAAGAAGATAATTTTAAATAGATTTGTAATTGTAAAGAATAAAAACACAGTGGAAAGAATCTGATCCAGAGGCTTCTCTGAATTAGTTCACAGATTACCCAGCTAACACAACTTTTGCAACAGATGTGTATTATGTTGCAACAAAATACCAAGCTATTGCAATAGATTACACATCTGCTGTGTAGATTTTTCTTCATGGAGTAGATTGGAAGGGTAGGTTAGCAAAATTAAACTTACCTTGTCCTCGTACCACACACACATATTTGTCATATTCGAGGAGTCTTTAGCTGCAAATGAATGCATGGTGTATTCTTTTTGAACCTTCATTTTGATGAATTCTTCCAGTTCCTTCTTCTTCTCCTTGCCAAGCTCCGCAAATATGTCCACCTTCTTCGGCGTCCCCTGAACTTCAACAACTATTGGAGCGAGGGGAGTTGCATTTTTTGCTGATTTTAGAACGGAGAGAATTTGTCTAATTTTTATTCTCTTCGTCCTAACCTCCACTATAGGAGTGCATGGCTCCTTCACCTTGTTGGATGGTATGACACCCCTCTTGGATTTCAAATCCTCGACAGCTTCAGCAATAGCCTCTAGCTTATCGAGGAGTTTATCCTCTCTGTCCTTGCATACTTTTTATTTGCAATGAGAACATAAGGGTGAGAAGGGGTGAGAGGGACCACTGTAAGAGTGGAAGATACCAGTGTAGGGGTAAGAGAGAGGACCTATGCAAGGGGTATTTTCAAAAATATTTATTTTTTGCTGAGCATCAACATGCTCATAATCACGACTGGGAGCAGAAGCAGAAGCAGGATGACAGCCACCATCACAAATAACTCCACCAATAACACACCTAGAAGAAGCACCCGGATCTGTTGCAATTTGAGTTAGGTCGTGAAGAGCTTCAACATTAGACTGACCTTGCCTAACTGCTCTTCTTATGGATGTTGCTCCATCCAATTCCTTCTTTATTAACTCTACCGTTGGGTCTTCTTTTGTATCAACAAGATCCAGAGTAAGAGAAGAAGTCACCCCCAGCTCATCAATGGTAGGCACGATCCAAGGATGCACAACCTATAAAAAAAAAGCAAGAGAAATTTAAATCATATAATAATAATTTATAGTCAGTTGGGCTACATGGGGCTCGGGTTATTTTAACACAACCAACTTATGCAACAGACGATCTAGATACCGCAACAGCTGATCTATATGTTGAAACAGATTAATAATATGTTGCATCAGAATACCCAGCGGTTGCATAATTTACAGTAGATGGGTAATCTATTGAGTAGGGTTCAGAGAACAGAGCAACGTGTGGTTAATCTGTTGTAAAATATGGATCGTCTGTCGACATAGATTACCCATTGCACCAGTTGCAGTTAATGGGTAATCTCTTGCAACAGATGGAATATCTGTTTTAATATCTTTCTTTAAGAAAAATTATTTTAGTTGAAAGAAGACGTACTGCATCATCCGGAGGGTTAAAGAGATCAGCCTCGTTAATATTTTTTTTGTTGCTCTCTACTGTAGCCAACCACCTAAGGATCCTTAGATGAGAAACCTTATCTGGGTAATCCGTGAAATGCTTTCAGAGGGGAGGAATGGCTTCACATGCCCAAGCCTAAAAATTGTAAAGAAGAAGCAAACAAAAAAAAGTCACAAGTATATTCAATATAAATTAATGAATGAGTAAAAATACTGATCAATTGTATCATGAAAGCCCAAGGAAAGCCGTATAATATGGTCTTCTTTGGCTTTAGCTCTTTTAGTAAATATTTGACAGTCAAGTAGTAGTTGTCGTAGCCCCAGGGATAATCGTTGAATCTCGCAAAATCATCATCAAACGCCAAAAAATCACGCTCTATGACTTTCTTGACGTCTCTTGCCAATAAAATGGAATGGACAAACCAAACTAAGCACAATTTCTCCCTGTAGTGCTTTGGTATGTCTTTATTCTTGAGATACGCTATCAAATCCTTCACTTTGTAGCTAGGTCCAACAATGCCCAACAACCCATCTTTTTTTACCTTGCGTTTGTTGGACCCTTTGTGGGGTGTTTTCTTGATGGCAGGTTCTTCTAGACGATCGCATCTCAAACCCATCACAATGACAAACTCTTTCAATCCAAAACAAACTGGCATGCCACCGTAATTGATCCAGACTTCATCTATCTTATTTCCGCCCTTCTTCAGACCTCCATCATCCCTTGCATACATGATCCTACGCTTGAGAAGGCCATGTACCATGATCATTAGGAAACGGAGAGGGCGGGGCCCAAATAGCTCAAGAAAGTGTGCAAAACAGCTCTTCTTAAAAAGTCCATCTATGTTTCCTTCTTCATAATACTCCTAAGTTTTTCAAAAGGTTTCCCCAACTGACATTCAAGTACAAGATCACCAGATACTACATTAGGGTTATTCATCGGCATCGCAACTCAAAACTTGTCAATACTGATGGTTTTGACAGAATCATGCTGGAATTTCAATATTATTTCACGCCCTATTGGTGAGGAGGAGTTATCACTTTCCTCGACTTCATTTTACCCTTACTGAGATTGTTCTGAAAGTTCCTCCAAATCTATCTGTACTCTAGCCTTTTTTGTTTAGTGATCGGAAGTTGATCCACTTTCTTCACTTTTTGTTTCTTTTTTTTTAGGAGACATCTTTTAACTACAAACAAAATAAAAACAAAAAATACATTGCATTTGATGTCTGCATAATTTTTTTAAAAAAGGTGAGACAAATTTTAATAAATTATTCTTACCACTTAACCAAAAAGAATACTCCAACGGACAACCCATCAGTTGGAATAGATGGAGAACCCGAATCTGTTTGAAGACCTATTTAATATCTCCCCACAGATATTCCACCTGTTGCAACAGGTGAAGAAATTTTAATAAATTATTCTCTGCCACATTACAAGAAAATACTCCAACGGATAACCCATAAGTTGGAACAGATGGGGAATCTGTTTGAAAACCTATTTAATATCTCCCAACAGATCTTTCACCCTTTGCAATAGATGGACCACCATCACCATAACCAATGCCATGACCAATGCCACTAAGACCACCACCAATGCCACCAATACCAACCCCCAGACCACCGACATTACTGCCAAAAAACACAAATACCAACACCACCAACAACAGCCACCAACAACACCACAAACACCATCCAACAATACCACGATAGTCAATAAAACACTGAGACAAAAACTAGGGTTTTCTCGGGTGCTTCTTACTTTTTTCGCATCAAAACTCAAAATTGTTAACCCATTCTCGAAGATCATACAACTAAAATTCTTCTTTTTTATCATTAACTAAAAAGCCCTATTTTTTAGAATAAAGAACAAATGTAGAACTCTTCTCGAACTTTGTTACATGCGAAGATAGAGAAAATAACGGATACAAGCGGGAATGAAGTCGAAAAAAACAACTATGTGTAGTCGTGAATGGGAAGAAAATAGACCTATTTTGAAGGGTTGAACAATATATTGAGTAGTTGTTGCTTGTATTGTTTGTATTGTTAAGAGGGAGAGGACACCCCGAGAGAGAGAGAACTTAAGATTTGAAATAAAAAGTTTTTCGCACAAATAGATGATTTGTATTGGTTGATTTGTAATTTTGAAAAAGAATGAGAAATCATTTCTACTCAGAGTGATTGATCGACAACTCGGGTCGGGATGAACGCAATACCAACACCATGCAATTGTAAAGACTCGATTGGATTTGTAGTTGACCCTGCGAGCTCTCTCATTCACCCCTAGTTCCACCTAAATCAACTTAGGAACTATCACTATCCTAACATTGAGTTGATGAGAACTCATTTCAACTCAGAGTGATCGATCGACGACTCGGATCGGGATAAATGTAATACCAACACCATGTAATTGTATAGACTTGATTGGATTTGTAGTTGACTCTGTGAGCTCACTCATTCATCCCTAGTTCTACCTAAATCAACTTAGGTACTATTACTATCCTAACATTGAGTTGATAAGAATTCATTTCAACTCAGAGTGATCGATCGATGACTCAGGTCGGGATGAACGCAATACCAATGCCATACAATTGCAAAGACTCAATTGGATTTGTAGTTGACCCTTCGAGCTCACTCATTCATCCCTAGTTCCACCTAAATCAACTTAGGTATATCACTATACTAACATTGAGTTAATGAGAAATTATTTCAACTCAGAGTGATCAATCAATGACTCAGGTCGGGATGAACGCAATACCAATGCCATGCAATTCTAAAGACTCGATTGGATTTGTAGTTAACCCTGCAAGCTCACTCATTCATCCCTAGTTCCACCTAAATCAACTTAGGTACTATCATTATTTTAACATTGAGTTGATTAGAACTCATTTCAACTCAGAGTGATCAATCGACAACTCGGGTCGGGATGAACGCAATACCAACGCCATACAACTGTAAAGGCTCGATTGGATTTGTAGTTGACCCTGCGAGCTCACTCATTCATCCCTGGTTCCACCTAAATCAACTTAGGTACTATCACTATCCTAACATTGAGTTGATGAGAACTCATTTCAACTCAGAGTGATTGATCAACGACTCAGGTCGAGATGAACGCAATACCAATGCCATGCAATTCCAAAGACTAGATTGGATTTGTAGTTAACCCTGCGAGCTCACTCATTCATCCCTAGTTCTACCTAAATCAACTTAGGTACTATCACTATCCTAACATTGAGTTGATGAGAACTCATTTCAACTCAGAGTGATCGATCTACGACTCGGGTCGGTATGAATGCAATACCAACGCCATGTAATTGCAAAGACTCGATTGGATTTGTAGTTGACTCTGCGAGCTCATTCATTCATTCCTAGTTCCACCTAAATCAATTGCTATAAAATCTGTTACAACAGACGACTAAGCTGTTGAAAATTTTCAAACAGGTACATATATATTGCAACAGATGATATATCTAATTTAATTATCAAATAGATATTTGCATCTGTTGTGAAAGATGACCGAGCTGTTGGAAATTTTTAAAAAAATATTTATATCTGTTTTAACAAATGATATATCTGATTTTATTAATTATCAAATGAATATTTTCATCTGTTGTCACAAATGACTGAGCTTTTGGGATTTTTAAACAGATATTTATATCAGTTGTAACAGATGACGGAGCTGTTCGGATTTCTAAACAGATATATATATGTTGCAACAGATGACATATCTGTTTGAAAATCTTTTTATCTCTTTTAATTTTAAAGCAAGAAGCTTCTGGTCCAAGTAGATAATATCAAGTAGTAGTGCTTACTACTAAAGGCGGTAAAAAATATTTCTTAGATATCTCAAAAGTGAGTTCATTGAGCAGTCTTGTCTTGTCTTTTCAATGTCAGTAGTCTTAGTCTTCCCCGTGACCCTTAAATTATTAATGAAATTAATGAATATTAATTAATAAATATTGAAAACCACCACGTCTACGTACACAATACATCTATAGAAATTATCTCATCTCTTTCTTCAGCTGCAGTTTATTTTATTCAACTCTCATCTTTTTCTCTCTCCTCTTTAGGGTCATAGCCTTTTTTGTCTCTTTTCTCTTCTCTTTTCATAAAGATCTTTTTGGATGTAAACTCATCCATATCTTTCCTTGACTTAAATTTTTATTTTGATCCCCTTTTTGATATTAAGGTATGGTTCATTATTGCTCTTTCATTCTCGTCTTCTTCTTTGCATGTTATTTACATCTGTTTTTTTATTTAATTACTATTTACCCATATCATATTTATTAAAATTTTTTTAAGGAACTTGTAAGTATTGAATAAACAATCCAAAAATTTTTATTACAATATGAGAAAAAAGTCATCTGTTGAGAGAAGTTTAAAAGCCTTGTTGGCAGTCTCATTTTTTTATATGTATTTTATTTGTTTCATTATTGTTGATGTAATTATTGATGTTGTTGGTGGGGTTGGCGTTGTTGGAACTTGTGGTGTTGTTGATGGTTCAGGCACAAAGTATGTTGCTTCTTTGTTGTTGATGATGTTGTTGGAACAAATATTGTTTTTTGTTGATGTTTATGCTGTTGTTGATGTTGCAACAGATAGAGAAACTATTGGAACAAATAAAACCACCAGAAAGATTGGTTTGGTGTATTCCATCAGACTCCACATCTGTTGCAACAGACTCCAAATCTGTTACAACAGACTCCACATCTGATGCAACAGATGGACAATGTTCTTTTTATAACATCAATTTTTTTCCTCTTCTTTGTAGATATAAGGAACTGACAGTTGATCAGCTTTTGATGGACTATCTCAAGAGGCTGCAGTAAAGATGGGATCGGAGGAATAAACTGCTTGTAGATGGAACCACTTCATATGTGGAAGGTATGTATCATTGATAATGTTATCGTGGAAACAAACATAGAGTGCACTGATTTTATGAATGATGTTTTTACTGATTAGTCATAGATCGTTCAAATAAGATGTCTGCAATTTTACAGTTAAGTTTAGTAGGTCCGAACTGATAAGACTAAGGGACCGTGAATATGGTTCTGATAGCCTGTTAAGATTTAATGTCGGTTGTTGCTCATGTTTATTTGTTAAGCATTGTGAAGGGATCTAATTTTTGTGTCATTGTAAAGAGATTCAATAGCGATTGGACTAACTTTAGGGTGCATTGGACCCTTAGAGGGCCTTTGAAGCTCAACACTGCATCTAATAAGAACGGAAAACCAATATATTTGTTGCCCTGGTCAAAATTTATATGGCTGGGTTGCTCGCTCGGGGTGATGATTTTATGCTAGAATGTGCGGTAGGAGAATACTTTCAAAGAAAAATAAGTGGTTGATGGAAGACTATATCATCTAAGAGCTAATTGGAGAAGAGACATAGGGTAGAAAGTAACTTCTAACGAATCTGGCCGGTTGAATTATCTTAACAGATGCGAGATCTGAATCAAGTGCAAATATGAAAGTGTATCCGATAATGTAATTTCATCAGTTGTGTCTTTGAAAGAAAAACAATGCAAATGGACACTTTGCTAGAGAGCTGCGTGGTCGGGATTATCACCTAGATAGAAAATAGGAGAAGACCAACAAAGAAGCCTCACGGGCATTGAGGGTATAAATGATGTACAACAAGTCTACAAAACTTATGCCAACAACAACTGCAGTTAAAATAAGGAATCTAAGCAAAGGCGACAAATTTTTAAATTTTAAATTTCATCCCATGCCTTCTTGTTTGTGTTTTCAATCAGGTCCACTGTCGTTGACCTGATTGGAACCACAAACGAGATTGAAAGGCAAATAGAGTATCATTGCTTCCTTAGCAATATGGTTATAATTGATTGTGTTTTCTTACCTTAACATGCTTTCAGCATTTCTCAGAGAAGATCAGATGCTTGCTCTAGTATGTGAATCCCGATAATTTTCAAGTTTGCCTCCAGCTTGTTAATTCTGTATTCAAGCTAGTCGTTGCCCTCTTCAAAGTTGGTAAAGAGTTCCTCGTCTTTTGTGAGCTAGATCAGGAACACTACTTTCAAAGTTGTGGCATTCTAGAAGTCCTTCAGAACACTTTCTTCAGAAGCCTTAAAGGATACATGAAGGGTCTCTGTGTTTGTTTTAGGTCAAAATATGTTGATGCACGTTGAAGATGTGGTCCCAAAAGTTGAACAACACACTTTTATTTAGCGTTGCTCCATGCATCTTGCTCAACCAATTTGATAAATTAGTAAGCATGGAGTTACGTAGCGTGTGATCTAAACCGGCTCTACCAAGCCTATCAAATGTTACGTAACTCTAATCTCATTACTCTATCAAAAAAATATGACTGAGTTAGTGCAAAAATCGAACGAGCTCAATCTCTCAACCTTTCTGCTGATTGCTCTTCTCCAATATAGATGACAGTATATCTGCTATGCAAAAGTCTACACCGTCGCCAGACATGTTCCCAGGCAATCATGTCTGGCGATGGTGTAGACTTTTGTATAGCAGATATATTGTCATCTAAATTGGAGAAGAGTGATCAGCAGAAAGGCAGACAGTATGTGCACTAACTCGGGCATATTGTTTTGATAGGGTATTGACCTTGGAGTTACGTAATGTTCGATAGGCTTGGTAAAGCCGGTCTAAATCACATGCTATGTAACTCCATGCTTACTAATTTATCAAATTGGTTGAGCAAGATGCATGGAGCAACGCTAGATAAAAGTGTGTTGTTCAACTTTTGGGACCACGTCTTCAACGTGCATCAACACATTTTGACCTAAAACAAACACAACGACCCTCTATGTATCCTTTAAAGCTTCTGAAGAGAAAATGTTCTAAAGGGTTTCTAGAATGCCACAACTTTGAAGGTAGTGTTCCTGATCGAGCTCACAAGAGACAAGGAACTCCTTACCAACTTTGAAGACAGTAACGACCAACTTGAATTCAAAATCAACAAGCTGGAGGCAAGCTTGAAAATTATCAGGATTCACATACTACAGAAAGCATCTGATATTCTCCAAGGAATGTTGAAAGTATGTCAAGGCAAGAAAACACAATCAATTATAACCATATTGCTAAGGAAGCAATGATACTCTATTTGCCTTTCAATCTTGTTTGTGGTTTCGATCAGGTCAACGGCAGTGGACCTGATCAAAAATACAAATAAGAACATGGGATGAAATTTAAAATTCAGAAATTGCTGCCTCCGTTTAGTTTCCTTATTTTCACTGTAGTTGTTATTGGCCTAAGTTTTCTAGACTTGCTGAACATCATTTCTACCCTCGATGCTCGTGAGGCTGCTTTGTTGGTCTTCTCTTATTTTCTACCTAGGTGATAATCCCGACCATGCAGCTCCCTAGCCAAGTGTCCATCTACATTGTTTTTCTTTCAGACACACAACAGACGAAATTACATTACCGGATACACTTTCATATTTGCACTTGATTCAGATTTCGCATCTGTTAAGATAATTCCGTTGGCCAGATTCGTTAGAAGTTACTTTCTACCCTATGTCTCTTCTTCAATTAGCTCTCAAATGATATAGTCTTCCATCAACAACCCATTTTCCCTCGAAAGCATTCTCCTACCGCATCTTCTGGCATATAATCATCAACCTGAGTGAGCAATCCAACCATATAAATTTTGGCCAGGGCAATAACTATATTGGTTTTCCATTCTTGTTTGATGCAATGCGAGGCTTCGAGGGCCCTCTAAGGGTCCAATGCACACTTAAAGTTAAGTCCAATCGCTATTGGTTCTCTGCAGTGACGAAAAATATTGATCCCTTCTCAAAACTTGACACGCATAAACACGAGCACCAACTATCAGTAATTCGTAACAGGGTATCTGCACCATCTTCATGAGGTCCTCAGCCTTATCAATTTTGAACCCATCAAACTTAACGGTACAATGAAGGATCTTGTTTGAATGATCAATGCCTAATCGGTTAAAAATTACATTCACAAAAATATTGTACTTTGTGAGTTATCCCGGTAAGCTTATTAGTGATACATACTTAACTCTCACACATATGATAGTGGATCCATCTGCGCACACTTTATTCTTCCTAGCCCATCTATGGCTTAAATTTAATAAACAGATAACTAGCTTGTTGCAACAGATGACACATCTGTTTATATTATCAATCAATTGGAGACATCTGTTATGACAGTGATCAACCTGTTGCAGAAATAAAACAGATATATACATCTGTTGCAAAAATATTGCCAGCATGTTGTTTGTAAGTTATCTAACAGAAAGAATATATTTTGTAACAGATTACCCATCTGTTAGATTTTATTTTAAAGAAATTTTCTTTTCTTTCTGAGATACAATAATTTATAAATAGGTCGCTCCTTACAAATATGGATGATCCAGATTCGTACAAGAATATTCATATTGAGTCCTTGCGTGAACTTCAAAGGCAGTTTGATTGATAAACTCAAGAGAGATATTTGGCTGGCTTCGGAGCAAGGCTGTCGGATGAATGAAAGATGTTTAATTGACAATAATAATAATAGTAGTAATAATAATTAAGTAATATTTTTTATTTTAGCAATTATTTTCCTCCTTTTGCATATCAAATCTACCCAAGGGATTCAAAAATCTATGAACATTCATTTCATTTTGTTGTCGACTTTGAATTTTTAATTCTTATTTAGTATTTAATAATAATCATTCTGTTTATTCCTTATTTTCAACATGTCGATGGTGGTGGTAGGGATTGAGCAGTAATTTGTGTCAACAGTTAGAGGTTAATCTGCTACGACAGATCGATCATATGTTGCACCTGACGGTTATTAATAAAAAAGGGTTATTGTTGTTATTGAGAGGGTGAAAAGAAAGACATGACTTAGAGTTCCGATTATTCAATATGAAAAATGTTTCGTAAATAAATAACAAACACAATTTATAACCACAATTTTAATAAATGATCGTGACTTTTCACCATTTTTATTTTTTAAATTATTTATTATATAATAAAATAATTATTATTTTATTAAGGAATTTGAAAAGATATTTTTTTTCTTTATAAAATAAAAAAGTAAGCAAATTTGGATTAATGATATGATGATATAGCTTTTTTTTAAAGTAGATTATATGTTGCAACAATTAAATTATCTGACGCAACAGGTTCACTATGGTTGCAACACATGATATATCTGTTGTCACAGATGGTTTATTTGATGCAACCTATATTGAGTCACAACTCAATAAAAGCAGTCCTTGGAAAGAACTAATTAATAATAATAATCTGAAAAGTCATGACTTATCTCAATATTTCTTAATTTAATTTATTCATTACTTTTCACATTAATAAAAAATATAATTAATAAATGGAGGTGAACAGTTAGATTATATGTTGCAACAGATATGTTATCTGATGCAACATATTTTATATTTGTTGAAACAGATAATATATCTGTTGACACAGATGTATTATCTGATGCAAAAGATATAGAATCTGTTGCCATAACTCAATAAAAATGATTATTCGAAAGACTAATTAATAATAATAATCTGAAAAGTCATGACTTATATCACAATATTTATTTTCTTAATTTTATAAAAAATTTAATTAATGTATGGAAGTAAATAGTCGCGCCTTTTTGTCTCTCATCCAAATTCAATCCTCTATAAATAGGTTTGTCCTTACTCAATCGTTCATTCAAATACACACTCTATTTATTTATTGCATCTCGTCTTTCATATTACATTCTAGAAGATAGGATCATGGCTGTCCCAGTGTGGGACATTGCTTTTCTGCAAGACACCGTGAATGAACTTTGAAATCAACTTCGTGATCTGCAATGGGAATTGAGAGGAGTTAGATCAAGAATGCTCCGCGAGATAAGCAGGCTGAGGAGGGCCTTGCTACTTCCGGTTGAAGATTGGCCGGCTGGCAATGATGATACAGATAATAATAATAATAATAATTAGACTATTATTTTTCTTTTAGTCTATTATATGTATTTGTATTTGTTTAATAAATAAATTATGTTTGATCTTTGACGTTTTAATCCATATTTAATTTTTATTTTGTCTATTATCTTCTCAACAAACATTTCAACGATTCAACGTAAAAAGGAATAATTTAGAATCCAGTAGCAATAGCAAGATTTATTTGTTGGGTTTGTGGCAGGGGTTGATTTGTGTTGTTTCAAATAGATTAATCATTTGTTGCAACAGATAATTAGTCTGGTGCAAGAGATAAACATTCTGATGCAACAGATAATTAGTCCGGTGCAACAGATAAACATCCTGATACAATAGATAATACGTCTGATGCAATAGATAATATGATGATGCAAAAGATAAATAATCTGATGCAACAGATTACTCATCTGATGCACCAGATAATTGATCTGTTTAAATTATGGGCACTTGTGCTGGATTCATAATCGGGGTTCTATCCATTATTGGAAAAATAGAAGTGTACCTAGATGACAAATACGAATAAAAATTATAATTTTACTTACCAAAGTAGCCTATGAAGTAATGTCAAAGTGGAAAGTGATGTAGTAAACAAAATTTGACCTAAGAAATTGGTCAGATCGCAGCAGTAGCGCTGTACCAACAACAACAACAACAACAAATGGTCAACAAGAAGAAAATGAAGCAGAGGATGATGAATAAAGACGTAGAAACAGAAACAATTAACAACAAAAATCGCTAAGAGAGAGAAAACAACAATGGATGAGAAGAGAGAGAAAGATGCCTTTTTCCCCTCCGTTTCTCATTATTTTAGGTATACATTGGGATCAAAGTATAAATTTAAAAACTTGTGGGTTATTTTAAAACTTTTGCAACTTTCTTAATACATAATAAAGTAATTGTCACCTCCAACTAATAATTAAGACTTGTGTCACCTACACCTCATTTTAAAACTCTTTTGTCACCTGTGGCCCAAACCCCCTAGATACTTTCTTAAGTAGCACACATATATGTTTGCCTCCTTCCTTTGCTTTTACTTTAGAAAATAAACAGTCTGGTCTGGACACACACATAAAAAGTTGACATCACCAACGAAAAAAATCAGAAAAATAGTTAACTAAATTAATATAAACTTTTGAAAATGTTAGATTGTGAATTGAAGAGGAAAGAAGAACTATCACACATATAAATATAATTTCTCTCAAAAGAATTTTAAACAGTAATAGTTAGATTCTTATCATCTCAATATTCTACTTCATTTGTATGTCAATCGAGCCTTAAAAGAGTAAAAAAAAAAAACCTAAGTGTTGCATGAAACGAAAAAGAAGGACGACTAAATTGTTAACCAAAGTGCAAAGAGCAGTTGAAGATGAAATTTAATAAATCGAAAAGACCCAAAATATTGCACTTTGAACTATATCTTGGCCAGTGAGACTTTTTTTTTTGTTGCTATATGCTATGTCCATACCTACAGTGAGATGAGGACAAGAAAAATTGTCATGATAGTAATCTTCTTTTCATCTACAATAAAATTTTTAATGAGATTAAGATAAAGAGAAATACAAGATTGCAAATAAATAATTAATGGGCAGATAACATAAAAGAAAATTGTTCTAATAAAGTCATACATAACTCTTTAAAAAAATATAAAAATGTACGAAGTTTATTAATATATTATGCATAGCATAAAAGAAATCTACTCTAAAAAAATAAATAAAGCTTAGAAAAGTGTCTTTTAGAATGCGCATATCTTGTAAGAAACAATTGTCATTAGACTTTTTCAAGAAATAATTGTCATTGTTTCACACTATTTAAAGAAACAATTGTCATTAGATTTTTTAATGCAAAATTAAATAATTGTAGGTTATGAATATAAAAGATTTTAGAGTTATGAATTTTATTAATATTAATTAAGAGTGTAATTTATTATGAACATAAAGAGAGGTGAGTTATGAAAATGATTTTAAAAATAAAATAATTGAAAAAAATGAAAGAAAAACGCCAAAAGGGGAGAAAAGAGATAAATAGAATCCTTGGCCAAAGAGAGGTGCCACATAGGCATATATATAATCCTCCTTTATATGTATATATATATATATATATATATATATATATATATATATATTTGGGTTGGACACACTCCTTAATAAACTCCATACTCCTATACATTCAAATTAATTTTATCAATATGACTCTAATTAAATATTATAAATCTTTCCAAATCAATATATTAATAATTACATGTATTGAATAAGGGTATAAATTTTATTTAAACTATTCTTGAAAGATTAAAGGAACAAATATTTAGAACTATAAACACAACCCAAATGAAACAAATAATTAAAAAGAAAAGATGAAAAACGACAACTAATTATATGTTGGTTTCTAAAATAAAAGTATTACTCCCTCTAATTCAAAATATATAAATTTTTAAGCTATTTTTCAATGTCTAAAATATTTGAATTGTTCGATCTTCAAAAGACATATTGAAAATTTCTTTAGTTTTATCTTTCATTTACATTTTCTAGATTATGAGTTCGAAGAGATTTAATTGATTTTGTTTTAATGTGACTGAAATTTCAAGAGTAGTTTGATAATATTTAAAAAGCGAAATGGTCTCGTGGACCCTAGTACTTGTTCCCGTTTGTAAAGTGGACACTTCTACTATGTACTTTGTCATTGAACCCTTCAACCCATTGAAATTCAAAATTTTAAACCCTTCTGACCATCTGTGTGGCTCACTCTCCCTAAAAAAATGTCACGTCATATTCATCTCATATCCACGTCATATAGACGTCACATTGATCAATGACATTTCATAATATCTTCCTTAATTAACTTTTAAAATTATTAATCAATAATATTAAATATAAAATAAAATAATAAATTAAACTTTTATTTTTTAAAATAAAATTCATCTCCACCATTATTTAAAAATTAAAAATACCAATTTATATTCATTCTCAATCATTTCCAAGTCAATTTTCGCGTCATTTTAAAATATTATGTTAAATTTTACGTCATTTTTAAATGCTACATAAGAAATTAAATATTAAAATAAATTTAATTAATAAATAACTTTTACAAATTGTGAAAAATTTCAACAATCATGTTTTTGATATTGCTCTCAAATCGAACATCAAATTCATTTCAAATAATTAAAATTTCTCTCCAGTTAATTTAAATTTTCAACTATAAATTCACATACATAGACATAATGAATTTTCAATTTTAAATTTGAATATCTTTACAAATCAACAAAAACTTCAAGATTTTTCAAGCTTATCCATGAAATTTATTAATTTTTCAACATTCAACATAACTCAGTTTCAATTCAAGTTCAAATTAATCCTAAAAAAAAGAATAAAAAATTTTAATTGAAAAACTGAATAAAAAAGAAAAGTGAATATATGGTGGGGGGCCAAAGGTTTTTATTTTTGGGGGGCTGGGGGAGCGGGGTGGGGTGGGTGGTTTGATGGTGGTGAAGCGGCGACGGGGCTCTAACGGTGGTGCTTTGAACTACTGCACCACAGGAAACAAGAGACATTGATGCTTCAGCGGGGTTGGGGGGGGGGGGGCTTTGAATGGTGGGTGTCTTGCGAAGGAGGAGGACGGGGGGTGGGGGTGGCTGTGATGGTGGCAATGCTGGTGTCTTGCGAAGGAGAATACAAGGACCCGAGGGAGGGAGAGAGTTTTTTTAAAAAAATTATTTTAATGTAAAAATGACTGAAAAATGACCTCGCTTGCATCCATGCGTGTGCAGTCACACACTTTGTCCAACTCAGTCAATTTTCTGCCACATAAGCTTGGTCAACGGTCAAAGGAGTTTATAATATTATGTTTTGATGAGTTCAAAGGTTCAGACGACAAATGACTAGAGGTGTTCACTTTACAAACTCGAACAAGTATAATGGTCTACTAAACCATTTCACTTATCTAAAAGGTTAAACATGAAAAATAAAGTACAATTTATGTCCTAATTTCTTTTTCTTAATAAATGTGCATTGAGGCAAAAAATTATTTATTTTGAACTAAAGAAAGTATGAAATATTTATTTATAATAATAACGACAAGTATTTAAGAATGAAAGAAATATCAATATAGTAAAATTATCATCTAATTAATAGTCCCTCCATCTCAAATTACCCGTTCCAAATTGAGATAACTTATTGATTAAAAAAATAATTAATAAAATGCCTAGTTTATCATAGTACCCCTATTAAATGATGTTTACATTTTAGTTTGAATAAAAAGTAATTAATGCAAATAATAAAACATGAAAAAAAAATTGTCTCTTCTTGATTAATGAAAAAATAAGTAAAATCAGAAATTAAATTAGTAAATTTGGAATGAATAATTTGGGACGGAGGAAGAGGAGCGAAAAAAACATGATAAATACTCAGGAACGAAAAGCGTATGTGTAGGGAAAAGAGGGGAGTTGTGTGATAAATTAAATTAAATGTAGCGCAGCTGCCTTACATTAAATAATATTGAATTCAATTAAATGCAAATTAAATAGAAGGAGGAAATGCATTTAAACACCTCGCTTTCTACAAAATTAAGTATCTCACAGTACCGCCGGCCTCTTCATCATCCATCATTTTTAATGCTTCTCAACCTCTTCATCCCTTATTTTACAACCACCACCCTCTCAAAATTAATTGTGGAAAATTTCTTTGTAAGTATATTAATCTTAATCACCCTAATTTATACTCTCTTTGTTCATGTTGATTTGATGCACTTTTGAGAAAATTTTAATTAGAAGTATGTTTTACTACTAAGTTTAGTAATGATGTTTTAGGACTATTTGTATTACTCTATATATGTAGTAGTGTTTAATTAAGAGTAGTATGAAAAGAAGTAATTAATTTTTTTCTTTAATACGAAAATGAACAAATAAATTAAAATATTTATTTTCATATAGGGTCAAGTAAAATAATCTAATTTATATATGTAGTACTCCCTCTGTCCTATTTTACTTGTTCCAAATTGAGATGACACAGCTATTAAGAAAATAATGATTGGTAATGTAACTTTACCATTTTGTCCCTCTTAATTGTGTCTTGTTATTAGTTTCAATATTGATGAATGACTAATAACAATGAGTAATCAATTACACTAAAGGTAAAATGGGGAAAATTTTTTGTCTTATCTTGATAAGTAAAAAAGGACAAATAAAATGGGACATTAAATTAGAAAATTTGGGACAGGGAAAATGGGACGGAGGGAGTAACATTTAACACTAAGTATAGTATGAAAAGAAGTAATTAATTTTTTTATTTTTTTAATTTGTAAAAATAAATAAATTAATTAAAATATTTATTTTTAATATAGGTCAAATAAAATAGCAAAAAGGAAGTGCAATAATTTTGCAAAAGATAAATAAATTAATGACTAGTGTTTTGCTGTAAATGTCATAAAGTCGTCTCTCAATTTTTTTTTGATAACATGTCATATATCATATATGCATGCAAGTGCGACGGGCCGGAGAGTCGGAAACCACACTTGGGTAACACAAGTTTGATCAAGATGGAATGATAATAGACAGATTTCGCATCTAAAGTTTATAAATAATAATAAAATAATAAAATAATAAAATATTCACTAAAATTTTATATATAAAGTCTATTGAGATAGGTGTACACTAATTTTATCCGTATAATCTTTATGAGTTAGATAGGCTATTTACGATTAACCTTTGTTTAAAAGGGATGTATCCAACACATGATAGCAAGACACGAAACAATAAAGTAGCAAGATACAAAACAAATGCAACAACAAATAGTAATATATGTCCAAGAATAAGATGTTGCGTGATAATAACACTAAACGGACAAGATTAGAGAGGTTCGAGCGGGCTATCCCATTCGCTTCGTCTCTACACAGAATGCGACAACACTTAACTATCTAGTAACCTTCCACTTTAACTCTTGACTTTCAAAGGTCATATTGTTCTTAATCAGCTTAAGTTGCGTCATGTCTTGTCTAAGCAACTCCCTTAATTCTTCTTTAGGCTACGTACCTTTATTATATCTTTCATAACTCTTGCTACATCCAACCTCTCGTACCCCCTTATGGGCGCATCCTCACAACTCCTCTTCACATGCTTCAATCACCTCAGTCTCGTTTTTCTCATCTTATCCATCACTAGCGTCACTCTCACCTTGCCTGTATAACTTCATTTTTAAACATATTTCGGGTATGCCCATACATATATCCACCAGAATATTCTCATCTCTGGTACCTTCATTTTCTGAATATAATTTACAGTTAAATATTTATAGATATTTAGTGATTATTTTAATTCATATATAAAATTTGAATAAAAATTAATGGATTCTGGTGAACTTGTACGTATACGGTATACCACACTAGGTCTGGCCTACTGGGATCGATACAAATAATTATGACTACGTTTGTTTTTTCTAAAATTTTAACCAGCAAAAAGCTAATTAGTATTCCTTGTTCACTTTCTTTATGTAGCATAAAATATTAAAAAATGCATTTTATTTTTAAGCTAAGACCAAACAAAAGAATTCGCAAATAAAAGTGTAATTATAATATAATCAATTCATCAATTGTTAATGTTTTCCTGAAAGCTAGACTAAGTAATAAAATATGATCATATCTTTTCACTAATAAAAAATTTTGGATTCAAATCTCAAAAGTATAAAAAAAAAAAAAGGGTAGAGGGTCAAATATACCCCTTAACTTTGTGAAAAGGTTCAAATATATTCTCCGTTACAAGTTTGGTTCAAATATGTCTTCGCTGTTAAAGTTTAGGAGCAAATATAACTCTAAACTTTATGAAAAGGTTCAAATATACCCTTCGTTACAAGTTTGGCCCAAATATGCCCTCGCTGTTAAAGTTTAGGAGCAAATATACCCCTTAACCTTACGAAAATGTCCAAATATACCCTCCGTTACAACCCATAACCCGACCCACCAATTTGGACCAACCCATAACCCGACTCACCAATTTAGATCAACCCATAACCCGACCCACCAATTTAGACCAACCCATAACCCGACCCACCAATTTGGATCAGCCCATAGCCCGAGCCACTAATTTGGACCGGCCCATAACCCGATCCATCAATTTGAACCAAACCCATAACCCGACCCAAAAATTATTTTCCATCATTGAGGGCCCTTTTTCCAGCAACAAGATAATATCTCTAGTAGTCATCTAAATGAGGATCATTCTTTCCGTCTATCTAGCCTTCGGAGGAGAAATTACGAATCTGTTCCGCGAACCTAACTATGTAACTTGAGACATCAAATCTATATATTAAAGTGATTCTACTCTATCCCTTGAGAAGTTTGTTGTAAAAATTATCGATATTACTGCCAAAGATTGAAACAAGGCCTATTTCGGATATGACAATTCATTTTTTTGGGGGTCTGTCTCTCTCTTAAGAGCTGAAACGGCTGGAGAAGCCATGACCCTGATTCTTCCACATTTTACAACTATTTTGAAATATTTCAGTAGATTAGAATCCTTCGTGATAAAATCAAACAACATAGAAACAAACCAAAGTTTGAAAAATGCAATATCAACACAATATTTGAAGTAGAACACACTGATAATAAGAAAAATGCAACATTAACATAATATTTGAAGAGTCATTGAATTGATGAAATATTTCGATAACATTATAAGATAGAAATTTTGATAAACAAAATTTGGGTCGATTATGGGTTGGTCCAAATTGGTGGTTGGGTTATGGGTTGTAAGGAGAGTATATTTAGATCTTTTTGCAAAGTTAAGGGGTATATTTGCTCCTAAACTTTAACAACGATGGCATATTTGGACCAAAATTATAACGGAGGGTATATTTGGACCTTTTCGAAAAGTTTAGGAGTATATTTGTTTCTAAACTTTAATAGCGAGGGCATATTTGGACCAAACTTGTAACAGAGAGTATATTTGGACCTTTTTGCAAAGTTAAGGGGTATATTTGACCCTTTTTCCCCAAAAAATATTGTTTTGAAATAATTTTTTTTTAATGAACCTTACACAATATAATAAATCTAGATAAGTACGTGATTTAAATTGGATATCAAACTTAGAATGAGAAACCAAATAAAAGAAGGAAACTAACAGAAAAAAAAAGAAAAAAGAAAAGGGAAAACTAGTGAGTACTGGTGAGGGAAGATCAATGAAAAGGTTTGCAGTGTACTTTGATGTATGGACCACTTAACAACAGTATTGGCTTAAATATTTGGCTATATATATACATTATGACCTGCGTCCAGCAGTTAGCGTAAAGAGAAATACAACATAGATCATATTCTAAATTGATTTTTACTTTGACAATTCTTACATCGTACACTATTAACTACACTTTATCTATTTATTTTTATTTGTCCATTACTGATATAATAGTATCTTTAAAGAATAATACTAACTACACTTTATCTATTTATTTTTATTTGTCCACTATTGATATAATAGTATCTTTAAAGAGTAATACGTAAAATACTAATGCTTTTAAAAAATACATAGGAAAATGACCCTAGTTAATAACAAAAATAAATTTAAAATGATTCCCTCCGTTCGCTTTTACATATTACTATTTCTAATTTAATTTTTATTTTTACTTATTATTTTTGATAAATCAACAAAAAATATTTTTTTTCATGTTTTACTCTTAATATTAATTATTTATTCCTCAAATCATAATTCAATACCCATTACTAAATATCAATTATTATTTTTTTAATGAATGTGTCATGTCAAAAATGACAACTAAAATCGAACGAAAGAACTACTAAATAATAAATTATTTCTTTATTTTCTAAATTTAATAAGTATAAAAAATATTTATTTATAGTATAATGGACAAACAAAATTAAGGGAGAGTAATAACTTTCTCACAGTATATTTCTGCAGATGTATAAGAAGATAAGATGCTGTGATTTAGTCTCAGATTCATTCTATTTGGTAATTTTAATTAATATTTTGTTTTATTTTTCCTCATTTCTTTGTTGATGTGTGATGTAATATTTTCTAATTAGTTGATTAAAAGAAAGAAATACTTATCTGCACTATATGTTTATATGTCATCCAATAAAATAATTTCCGAAAGATAATTCAGTTCAACTTGGTCGACAATAATGTATTGTTTGTCTGTTGCTCAAGAATTTTTGTTTAGGCAGTATATATCATTTTTATATATATTTTTAAGTTAAGATTTCAATTCTTGCATGTTTTAGAAATAATAAATTCTGAGATTATTACAAAAGGTTAATGATAAAAATTTATATTATGCAAAACTGGTAATTATTTCTTACTATATCTTGACATCAAAAAATTATTTCTTTTTGAAATTGATTAATTTTTAAAAAATATTTAATAAATAGAGGTAACATAGCAAATTACATCCTTACTTTTTTTTAATGAGCGAAAAATAAACTAAAATGATAGTATTTAAAACTAGTGATTTTTTTTTCTTTCTCTACATTCTGCGACATAAATAAGGTTGATCACATTAATGCCCCGTCGATATGATCCCACAGAGTATTTATAAGCACCATATTAAAACTTGAATTATCAACCGCTTTAAATAGCATAATTATCTTTTTCAAAAGAAAAAATCTTTATTGTTTCTTAATTAGGCCCATAATTATGATTATGTTCACTGTCAAATGTTTGAGATGAATAAACATTTTCATGTATATATATATATATATATATATATATATATATATATATATATCGAGTTTGTAGGACTTAATTAAAATATTATAGAATTTAAAATCTAAAAATTATGAAAAAATTAGGAAAGTAAGAAAGAAGTAAAATTAAAAAAGCCGTAAAAGGGGGAAGAGTTACACTTGGTAACTATAAAACACGATTATGACTTGATTCTATTGAAAATACTGCTATTTTTGCTATCCTATTTTTTTAAAAATATTATTATTTAGCTTAATTATGAACTGATGTTTGTTAATTTCTATGACTTTTTTCTTAAAGAACACCACAAAATAGTGTCCATAGTGTAAGTAACCCAAATTTTAAACTATAGTTATTTTCCTAAATTAAATACTATATTCTGTGGTGAATTTCTTTGACTTAAGACATTATGAAACGCATGTGTTTGGCCTTTGGGTCCGTCCATAGATGTAATTATTGATGCCCAAATTTAAAGGTCAAAATTCTGAAACTTATTATTTCTTTCATTCCATTTTACTTGTCCTAAATTTTCTAATTTATTATCTCATTTTTTTTTTTTTTTACTTATCAAGACAAACTATTTTTTTTTATTATATCCTTAGTGTAATTGATTACTCCTTATTATTAGTATTCTTGAAAAATGTTGCAAAGAGGAGTACTATTAAAAGTATATCATTAAGAATATAAATGGTGATTTGGTATTGATCATCCATCAATATTGAAACTAACAACAAGACACAATTAAGAGGGATAAAATGATAAAGTTATATTATCAATCATTATTTTTTTAATAACTATATTATCCCAATTTAAAACGGGTAAAATGAGACGTAGGGAGTATTACTCCAATTAGAGTAGCTCTTTATATTTATGAGAACCAAATTGATTATGGTGTTAGGAGTAATATTTTGTGGGACAATATGTCATTTATTGGAATTTTGAAAGCCGAGAAAAGCGGTCAAATGGCAATTTTATGCATTTAATTACTCATCAGAGGTTTATGTATTATTGCGGGGTCCCATATTTTACTTACATTTTAAATAAATTAATTGGGTTCACCTGCTCAAGCCTGCACTTTAAAGTACAAGTAAATGCGGATTTATGATTTAAAAATTAGAAAATTTTACTCTCTTCGTCCTATTTTATCCGTTTTAAATTGTGATGACATAGCTATTAAAAAAATAATGATTAGTAATATAACTTTATCATTTTGCCCCTCGTAATTGTGTCTTGTTGTTAGTTATAATATTGATGGATGATCAATACTAAAACACCATTTATATTTTTAATAATGTATTTTTAATGATACTCCTTTTTGCAACATTTTTCAAGAATATTAATAATAAGGAGTAATCAATTACACTAAGGGTATAATGGAAAAAAAATTTGTCTTGTCTTGATAAGTAAAATAGGACAAGTAAAATAAGACATCAAATTAGAAAATTTGGGACAGGTAAAATGGGACGGAGGGAGTATATGGTATTATAAGTATTCCCTCCGTCTCAAATTACTCGTTCTAAATTTTCTAACTTGATTTTCCATTTTACTTGTCTTTTTTCATTAATCAGAGACAATTTTTTTCATGTTTTACCCTTTGCATTAATTACTTTTTCTTCAAATTAAAATGGAAACATCATTTAATAGGGGCACTATGGTAAACTAGCCATGTTATTAATTATTTTTCTTAATTAATATGCCATCTCAATTTAGGACGGGTAATATGGGACGGAGAGAGTATGTGCGATGTGTTTGATATTTATAGCTATATTTTTGAAAAGATTACATTTGATAACTATAATTCACTCTCTATAAAATCTTTCTCCTCCATTTCAATCTCGCTCACGCTTTCCTTTATCTCCCTCTTGGCTTTCTATATATGTATTTCACTCAATGATACTCCAAACATAGACATACAATTCATTTGATTGTATCAATTGTATTTTGTCAAATACAAAGAATGAATACATAAAAAAGGACGAAGAAAATACTTGTACGAAATGTATTAATTGTATCATCGATGATTTTATCAACAGACAATCTTGAAGTTCCTCTATTTAATATAATTTTGTTATTAGTTTTTGCAGTGACGTAGTAGAGACATATAATCTTGAAGAGCATAGTTATATCAAGTGTATCACTCTAATGGTTGTTGATGCAATCTAAATGCGTGCAGGTAAGTGATATAAGAGCGAATTAATACAAGAGATGCAAGAGCTAATGAAAACAAGTGATACAAGATCTAATGAATACAAGTGATCCAAGAGCAAATGAATATAAGTGATACAAGATAATGAATACAAGTGGTGTAAGATCTAATGAATACAAGTGATACAAGAGCGAATGAATACAAGTGATCCACGATCTTATGAATATAAGTGATACAAGATAATAATACAAGTGGTGCAAGATCTCATGAATACAATTGATACAAGAGCGAATGAATACAATCCTCTTCATCTATGAAGCAGAAATATACACGAAAAAACTAAAATGGTGGTAAATGAATTTGTTGTTGTGTTGACAAATTAATGATAGAGGTTTGTTCTTTGAGGAAGATTGAATGTCAAATTGTTAAAATTCGAAGAACCAAAAAAGAATGACAAAAAACATTTATACAAACATGACTGAAATTTTGACCAAAATTTTTACATGCACTTCAGTTGAAAATGTCTGAAGTGAATCCACAAATTTTCAACTTAAATCGCATACACCTGAATTATTTTTAAAGTGACTAAATTTGTAAAAGAAAAAATTAAAAAGCGGACACAAGTTAAACGATGATGCAAAACTCAAAATGGGTATTTATGATTTAGCCCAAGAAAATTAGGCGCTGCATGTCCATCTCAGCCCAATAAATGACACAATGAGAGTTTGGCCCAAATTCCTATGGTAATCAAGCCTAATTAAGTGTGTGACCTGTGTTTCTGGTTTCCCTATATTTGGAATCCATATATAATAAAGGGAAAAAGACAAAAATGACAACTAAAATTAAAATAATATCACAAAAATAACACCCATAATTAAATATCCCATAAATCGCCATTTCCAATATAAGTCATGTATCATTTCATCTTCTTCATCGTCCCCCCTTTCTCCCATTCTCTCTATCGTAATTTTTTTTCAATTCTCACCGTGACTTCAAAATTTACCTATCTAATACTCTCATTTTTATCGTAGCTCATGATTCTGAAAATTGATTGAGAAATTGTATTTGTTTTGATAGTTAAACAAACTTATCTTTTTTATTGTTGTTGTACGGTGCCCAACAAATTGATACAATAAAAAGGCTTTTTTACTGTGATTTTGAAAGTTTGAGTCTTTTTGGGTCTTTCTAGAAAAAATTGCACACAAAGTACTTTACCACCAAATTTTCTTTGAGATGGCTGACTTTTGAGTCTTTCTTTCCTTTTCATTCACAATTTTCTTTCCATTCAAACTCTTAAACCTCCATTTCTTTACCTATTTTGATACTCCAATTTACCTTTTTCATTCCACAAATTTTATATAAAATATCCAAAAATCTGCATTCAATTAACTTCCTATTTTTTTTTCATTGTAAATTTGCTCAAAATTGATACAAAATAATGACTTTAGTTCAATTTTAGTTCCAATTAGGGATGTACATAGGTCAGGTTGGTTTGGTTTTCTATTGAAAAAAAAACAAACCAATTATGTCGGTTTATTAAAATTATAAACCAAATCAAACCAACATAAAATCGGTTTTTCCGGTTTAGGTTTTAGTCGATTCTTTCGATTTTTTTTTGATTTTTTGGATTTTTCTCGATTTTTTTATAATCTTTATTTTTTACAATTATATTGTGATTGAAGTTTAGATCAAATATGTTTTCACTCATGTGCTAATGAAAAATCACAATTATGAAAAATTGAGGAGCGAAAAACTCTCTTGAAACTAAAAAATAAGATGAAGAGTGAAAAGTTTAGGTTTTAAGTTTATATTGGATTTTAGATCATTTTATTAGAAATTAATGGATAAATATTACAACTTAGATGCCCAAATATGAATATATATATATATATATACACACACATACACATACATCTACTTTCTAAATATTGAAAATTAATAAAACTAATTGAAAAAGTAGATTATAATTAATATTTTATGTATAAAAAGTTAAATTATATACATCCATATGTATACACACACACCAAATCGGTTTGATTTAAATTATATACATCCATATATATACACACACACCAAATCGGTTTGATTTGGGTTTGGTTTGACATTTTTTTTTACTAACACCAAACCTAACCAAGAATGGTTTTTTTTTTTCAAACGCCAAACCAACCAAATCAAATCATAAGTCAATTTTTTTTCTCGGTTTGATTTGGTTCTTCGATTTGGTTTAACTTGACGGTTTGGTCTGTACACCCCTAGTTCCAATAATGATAAAATATAGAGGTGTATGAATGTGCTAGATGTACTAAAGAATATGCATAGATTTCTATCCTTCCATTCGAAAAGGTGTATGAATGTGCAATATGTACTGTATCAATTTGGTATAGCTACTATAAATGCTTGCACATATTTCCCCTGTAAAAGGTGTAAATGCTTGTCAAGAAGCCTTTGTAACTAATCGTGTTAGGGATTTTGGTTTATTATTAGGAATGTTAGGTTTTTATTGGAGGAGGACGTCCATGACGAAAACCCGAGGCATCCGGTAAAGCATTGGATCACAATTTAGGATTAGTGTAGGTTAGAATAGGATTTATATTTTGCATTTTTTAATTTTGGACTGTATAATCGGACTGGACATTGTATTTGTGTTTGTTTGTTTAATTGTTTGCGAGTTTTATGTGGTTTATACAATCTTAGTATCGAATTAGCCAATATGCTCCACGAAGCGACCGTGGTCAAACCACGGGATCGAGGGATGCCTAACACCTTTCCCTCAGTCAACAGAATTCCTTAACCGGAATCTTTGTTTGCAAATTAGTTTTAAAGAGTCAAATCATTTTGAAAAGGATTTTTCAAAGGTGACTTGGCACATCGGATTAAGCCAAGTGGCGACTCTGAATTTAATTGAAAAAATGAATCCTTTTTTTGAAATAAATCTTTATTTTGTCACTTTACTAATAAAAATTCTTTCGAATTTTAAAATCATATCTTTTGGTTTAAAAAGGGGTGTGATAGCTCTGGCGACTCTGCTAAAGAAATTTTCAGAATTCGAGCTTATTTTGGAGTTATATCGGCTTAGTTTGGAACTATAGGTGTATAGACAGTTTGTTTGTGTTATTTTGTGTTAATTTTTTATCATTGTTGATTACCTATGTGCTATGTGTTTACAGTTTTTATCTTATGTGTTACCACTTTATATCTGGCATCATGTGCATAACCCGAGTCATTCTTTCTGCAACAAGTCCGTAGTACACGTGTGTACACGAACTCTAGTTGAGTCACCCTTATTTTAGGAGGGGGAGTTATTGGGTTGTATGGACTAGGTGGAAAGTCGTCGTAGCCACTATCGACCATACACTCCCCCGAATAGCCTTGTTAGTGAACCCCAACATAGGTCAGCCTTTAGGTCATGCTTATGTGCATCATATTGAGACCTAGAGGGACCCCCTTGGTCCTTTGTAGGAGACTCACCTGTAAAGCATCCCTACGTACTAAATGTTGCATCTTTGAGGGTAATGTGGTCATTTGACTTACTGATTTGGGAAAAACATATGCTAGAAGTAAAGTGTGTAGGCAATGAGAATCTAACAAAAAAGAAAAAAAAAGAAAAGGCGAGTAAAAAAAAAGAGAGCTTCGTAGCTTTTAGAGTTCTTTATGACTTTTTGTTTTTTCATAATACAAAAAAAGATTTTTTTTTTACCTTTTGCACTCATTTACTCAAAAAAACTAAACATCAAAAAGATTTTTCTTTTATTTCTTTAGTAAACATTCATAATTCGAAAATTTCAAAAAGATTTCTTTTTCTTAGTAGGAGCTTTTTTCAAAAGAAAAATTCAATAGATGGTAAAGTTTTGTACATTTCATATAACGAAAATACCAAAAAAAAATTCTTTCAAAGTTGTTGGTGTCAGTTTTAAGTGATGTGTCAAATTAAAAACATCCCAAAAAGATTTTATTGACATATTTCATCGTCTGTTTAGTTGTGTCTCTTAAGTTAGGGTTCACTCAGTTTTTTTCGTTAATTGTTCGATTTGGACGAACTACGTACCCCTGATTCTCCTCCTTCGGGAGTGAAATACGTAGGCAACCTATTGTGGGTTCGGGGATCTTATTTAAAAAATCAAAAAGATTTTCTTCACTCTTCATTTAGAGTAGGTGTTCCATATACATCTTTAAAAGCAAACTACAAAAAGATTTTTCTTTAATAGTTTCAAGTTTCATTTTTGTATGAATTTCAAAATTAAAAACCCAAAAAGTTTTTTCTTTGATAATCATAGGTTTCATTTTGTATAGGAATCTGAAAAATTCAAAAAGATTTTCTTTACTATTCATTTAGAGTAGGTGTTGTTTTATTCCTTTTCGAATTTCATTTTAAAGGAAATGGTTTTGTCCTTTTTAAAACTATTTCAAAAGATTTGAGAAAAATTTGAAATAATTTTAAGAAAATTACAGATTCGCCACTTGATTTTTTAGAGAAAATATCAAGAAATACTTAAGGGAATTTCAAAGATTCAAAAACAGAAATAAATCCTTGAAATTAGAGAAACTGAGTAAGGGTTCAATTAACGCCATAAGAAGTTTTATAAGGCACTTAGGAGCGTCCGTTTAGAACGGTTCACCAAAAGATCATTTTTTAGACCAACTAAAATAAGGGTTGTCACACCCCTTTTTGTACTCCGAAAAAATTTAATTTTAAGTTTCGAAAGAGTTTTATTTATTAAGTGACAAAAAAGATGAAAATTTATTTTGAAAAGGACCTTTTATATTCAAAACTCAGAGTCTCCACTTGGCATAAATCGGGTGTGCCAAGTCACCCGTGGATATCCTTTTTCAAAACGGTTTGACTTTTTGAAACTGGTTTGCGAACAGAGATTCTGGCTAAGGAATTCTGTTGACCGAGGGGAAGGTGTTAGGCACCCCTCGATCCCGTGGTTCGACCACGGTCGCTTGGTGGAGCATATCGGCTAATTTGACATCACAAATGCATAAATCACACAAAGAACGCAAAAACAATCACTCAAGCAAACAAAACAAAACAATCCAAAATATAATGTCCAGTCCAATTATTACAAACCCAAAATAAAAGGTACCAAAATAAAGCTATGCTAATCTTAAACTACCTTCAACGCTTTACCCGATGCCTCGGGCCTTGATCACGAACGTCTTTTGCCAACATAATACGTCGGGGCATTCCCCGGTGAATAAATACAAATGGCCTCGGGGTATTCCCCGCCTAAATGAATACAGTCGATCCAAATGCGGTAAACAAAACCTTTCAACACATAATCCAAACATTTCACAATCCACAAGTTCTAATTTGCCAATCTAAAACTATTGTTTGCTTACCCAGCTCGACCAATCGTGACACTATTACAATCAACGACATCAATGAATCAAAATGACAATATTCATTTTTTATCAACTTTCAATTTCCACCCCACTTTTATTCTCAAATTATCGATTTTAATTCTCAAACAAGATATCATTTCATCGCACAACACATAAACAATGAATCAACACCAAGCAATTATTCACCATCAACAAGGATCAAACAACATGCAAACGTTTAATCCATAACACCAAATATCATAAAGAGTGAAATAAAAAGAGAGGGAGAAGAGAATCGGATCTCAATTATCGATTTCAATGTAGTGTTATTCAATTGAATGAGACAGAGTCCGATAGGGAACCTCGAATTGAAATTCAATCGCGACTCACCAACTCAAATCCAAATCGAATGGAACTTCACTAACGACAGTGAATACCCGAGATAAATAGCCAGGCAGATTTCAAACCCAAAAATAAAGACCTCGATATGAAAACCAAAATCCGAACCCAAAACGATGACTGATGAAACTCAAAATCCGGTTTAGATCTTGAATCACCAAAATAGACGAACCCAAAGCTACAAAAAATCTGATAGAAAACTAAAGCCCAATGTAGACTGAGCTCCGGTGAGCTCTGGCGATAGAAAAACGGTGGGTCAGGACAGATTCAGGTGCGTTTCAACGTTTTCAGGCCGAATTTTCTTGGAAAATCATGGGAAATGGAAAAATTGGAGAATTTAGGATCTGGATACGTCGAATAGACGAACTAGTCACTAATTCCGGCAAAAATTTTGCCAAAAATACTAGAAAAACGACCGAATTTCTTCCTCCCCGATCTCTCACTTTCAATTTGCTCTTCTCCCTCGTCTCTCGATTTCTCCTTCTCCCTGCTTCTCTGATGGTAAGTGTTGTATATGTGCGTGAATCAGTGGAGAAGAAGATGGATCCCCTTTTTTGTCGTGTCTTTTTTTTCACCCAGAAGAAGAAAAGAATGGTGTCTATATTTTTTTTTTGGTATCTCCCCCTTTTTCGTGCCCTTTGTATGTATATATTGTTGTGGGTATATCCAGTGAGGTGAGGGTGGGGTAGTGAGGTAGGGTAGGTGGGGTAGAGGTTGGGTAGGTGAGGTGTAAGGATAAAGTTTGTTAGGATAGGATCCAAACAAGATAAAATTTGTTAAGGGTTGTTATTTTTATCATTTTATGGAGGGTATAATCACGTGGGTAAAGGTGTATGATAAAGTGAGGTAAAAATGTATAAAATTGGACTTGGGAGGGACAAAATTAGGTGTCTACAAGGGTGGCTAACTTTACGAAAAGATTGACTTTTAAAATATTTGAATTATTTCTTTATATGTTTAAAGTTGACATTTGTTTATTCAAACGAGAAATAATCTACTTGAGTTAGAAAAAAGCTATGGCGTGTTGCACTTAATCCAATATTAATTTTGAGGAAAATTATGAAATATTCCGCATAATTTAAGATTAATTTTTAAGAAATATTACAAAATATTCTACTTAAAAAATATTTTACTTAATTCATAATTATTTTCTAGGAAAATTGTAAAATATTCTACTTGACTCAAAGAGAAACATATCTAAATTAGGTTTCACACTTGGATTTAAGAAGAAAATAAGTTTGTGTTTCTTAAAAAAAAAAAGAGTTACGTAATTGATCTTATTATATGTCTCTCTCTCTCTCTCTCTCTCTCTCTCTCTATGTACATATATGTGTGTCTCTCTCTCTCTATGTACATATATGTCTCTCTCTCTCTCTCTCTCTCTCTCTCTCTCTCTCT
>NC_061114.1:206478272-206506681 GCF_002878395.1 Capsicum annuum
TATTTATTAAACCTAATTTTATCAAAAATATTTTTAAAAGTGGATCGACATTCATTTACTATCTGTAAATTGCAACAAAATAATATAATGATAGAGACATCAAAATAATACAATTAAATCTAATCTTTACACACACAAATTTTCTCAATGTCGTCCGATACTCATCTACCACCTGTAAGCAATAACAAAATAATACAATAATAGAGATATCAAAAGGATACAACTAAATCTAACTTTTACATAAAAAATTTCGCAAAGACGATCAACATTTATTTGCCACCTGTAAACTGTAACAAAATAATATGATAAAGTGATATCAAAACAATACAATTAAATTTAAATTTTACATACAAAAATTTCTCAAAACCGATCGAGATTCATCTACAAATGATAAACTACAACAAACTAATAGAGATATTACGATAATACAATTAAACCTAACTCTTACCTAAAATTTTTTTTCAAAGTCGACCCACATTCACCTAGCATCTGTAAATTAAAATAAAACAATAAGATAATAAAGATATCAAAACAATACAACTAAACCTAACCTTTACACAAGAAATTCTTAAAAGCCAGCCGACATTCATCTAAAAAAAATATAATAGAGATCACAAAGTTTTGATTTTGATCCAACTAATTCTTGTCTGAGCAAAAATTTTGACCCTAAAGAATGATTTTGAATGATAATAAGGAAGATATATCCATACATACATGTTGAATTCTATAATGCTGACAAAAACAATGAAGAAGTTGATTTCTTGAATGAGATTTTTCGAAGGCAGACCATAGAAATAAGTGGACAGTTTAATTGAATAAGTGGATATATATTATATTATTTTACATGATGATGGCTTTTCTGCAGCAAACAAGGCAAGTAATTTTTTGTAAACGACATTACTTTTCTTATTTACAAATAGACCCTCATAGTTTTCTATAATTACACTTTGATTGCAACTGACTTTCTGTTATGTTTCCTAAATTACAATCAATAACTAATTTCCAAATAATTACGGTGTAAATAAAAGAAATTTCCATTGAAAGAACAAAAAAAGAAAAAAGAAATTTCCCATATTTATGCATGTTTTTTTTAAAGTGTGAGTTATGTTTTTGAAAAGGTTTCGAGTGACTCAATATTTATAGAAGTATCTTTTTAATAGAGTCCTATTTTAGAAGTATTTTTTTAATAGAACAATAGAAAGAAAAATATTAATTAATTCTCCTACCATATATTTTAGGAGTCCCATATATTTTAGGAAGTCTAGTTAATATAATAAAAATAATTAAATAATAAATTAAAAATAGTGAAAAGACAATTTTGTATAAAGAAAAGTATTTTAATGAAGGGTAAAAAGTTCAAATCACTTTTATAAGTGTCTTCCCACTTTTAATATATTATAGATATAGATTATAGATATAAATATAGATTATAGATTATAGATATAGATTTTATATATATATATATATATATATATTTTAATTGTAAAATATCAATTTGTTCTATATAGCACCTTTGAAAAACGTTAAGAGAATATCATGTTAAAACTACGTTATTAATTGTGAAAAAAGTTAAAATTAACGAGAAAATAATCTCTGTAGTTTGAGGGAAATTATTTTAACCCAGATAAACTATTAGTCACATGAATAAAACAAATGCCAATTTTAAAATAAAGTGCTTAGCAATTTTTCTTTTAAGGTTAGTTTTAGGAAGAAAAATCAAAAGAATCACTTAATTTATTTAGGCGAGATAAATTAGGTGAGAAAATCGCGAATCGACTAAAATATGTGATAAAATAAAATGGTAACGACTTGGGGGATTTATATAAATTAATTAGTTAGGGTGTTCAAATAAATACAAATAAATAAGAATTGGAAATAAAAGAAGAGTTAGAATTGGGCCCTTTCGGCATATTTATGGGCTGTCCAGCCTTTGGGCTTAAATCCCATGGATTTCAGTCTATTATTTCAGTGTATATCATCTGTATATAGCAGCCACTTTTCCTTGCGTTTTTGTATATCTGATGGATATCATACTGTATATCATCCATATATACGTATATTTTAATCATTCACCAGTACACCAATTTCCTTTGCTCATTTCCAACGTATACCACCCGTATACCAGACCTCACACTGCATATATCGCTGTATACCAATGCAAAAACAGTCCTCTTGGGACTTGGTCTTGAGGTTTTGACTCGAGGGAGTGGGGGTTTGGCCCCCGAAATGCAAGGAAGATTTAGAGTCCAATGGACGCGGATTGATTTCACATTCAAATGAAACAGAGAAAAAATTAGTTACCCATTCATGAATAGAAAGTATAAAAATAAATCAAAATACTCATTCTATAATGTATAAACAACATAAATTCCATCTTAAATGAAACTAATTACATAAGATCCCATATTGACTTTCTCTCTTCCAGATTTAGGAATATACATATACATGTTGAAGTACCTCATACATAACTACAATGTATGAGGAAACTGTTTTTCCTAAAATTATGGAAATAAAATCATATCTAGTTATTCTCTTACCTTAATAAGAGCAGTAATTAATGTTCTGATTTTATGGATGCTTAAAATAGTAACTGTAATTCAAATTCAAAAAATTTCTTGAAACATCACCACAATTTTTTTTGTTATTGCGATTTGAAATTCAATTTGAAAAAACAAACAATTGTTTTCTTCCGTTTTCCAAAATCAATATGAACATCACTATATTGTTGAGGCATTCGGGGTCTTGGCAGTCTGATATTCTTTATATCTGAAGTATGGAGTCCGATAAAATTTAAATTCAAAAAATATCCTGACTATATAATGTTATGACATGTAATTACTATATAATATTAATAATGTATCCGAAATATGAAGTGCAATAAAATATTGGTTAATTATTTAGATTTAATTATGGTGCATACATATGTATAAACTGTTACATACATAACTGTTTTATATATTATAATGTTGTTTTATACTTTGCATTGTAATATATATTGTATGAGGGTTTATTATACATGTATTGCAAAGTATGATGACATAAGTAATATATAATTATATCTCATTCAATGGTTAAAAAGATTATTAATGTATGAGAAAATAGTCTATTACCTCCCAACCTTTATTCGAAATCTCAACTACACACTCAACCTTTAAAGATGACCTATTATCCCCCTAATCTATTTTTTCCTATATTTATTACCCCCTCAAATGCTGACCTGTCAAGGAAGGTGAGAACACCCCCTCTAGGCGCGTTGGTTTGGCCCCAACACGTCCAAAATTAAAATTTTAGCCCTCCACGCAATATATACGTCATTAATTGATTATTTGATGAAATAAAGATGAAAAAAATACTCTCTCTCTCTCTTACAACGGTCATCTTCTTCTTGTTTATAAGACTCATGTCCTTGTCCACCATTTTCCTTCATGTTCCTCCATTTTATTTTATTTTATTTTATTTCTTTAACGTACGCTTTAGCTTTTAATCCCAATTTGTACTTAAATTCTTAAAATTTTATTTTATAATTTGGTTCAACTATTAATTTAGTGTTTGTAATTTGATAATTGATTTTGTCGGAATTCATAAAATGACAAATTCGAAATTGAATAAGCTTTGTATGGATGAATCAGACTCAATGGTCAATGCTGTTGTGAGATGCAAACATGGTATTTTGCTTGACTTGCAAACTTCATGGTCGAAGTCAAATCCGGAAAGAAGATTTTGGTCTTGTCCCTACTATGGTGTATGTATTTTGCATTGTATTTTGCTGTCAATTTATATTCAAATTATGATAATGTACTGATTACTAAAAAAAATTTCAGTCTTAAAAATGTAATTTTTTCCTATGGAGGGACAAAGAAAAAGTGGATCCAAGATCAAATTTTATCATTCCAAGATTGGTGATCAAAATCAATGAGTTGGAAGAAGACTTATGGCTTAAACAGGTCCAAATTGATAACTTGACGCGGGAGAAGAAGCTTAATAGAAGATGGAGATGATGTAGGTTCAATAGGAAGATATTTTTATGTATTTTGATTTGTGTTGCTGCTATGTTCATCAGCAACAAATGAACTGAAAGTAGTTGCTAGATCTTGTCTACTATGTTGTAAATTTTTTATACCTCTCTCTAAATATATCAGACTATGCTATGTTATGGTGTCTTTTTCCTAGTCGTACTTCAGATGTTTGTTGTGTTGCTGCTATGTTATTGTTTGCACTTGTACTGCTGCTGCTGCTATGTTATTGTTTGCACTTATGCTGCTACTATGTTATTGTTTGCACTTTTAAAATTGTGTTATGTTCCTGCTACGTTGTTGTTTACACTTACAAAATTGTGTTGTGTATTGCTGCTATGTTATTGTTTACACTTGCTGTGTCTTGTATTGTTGCTATGCTATTATTTACATTTGCAAAGTTGTGTCTTGTTAGGCAAAGCACTGTGCTGCTGCTATGTGTTTACACTTAAATCATGTAATAACAATATTGTGTTGACATTATATCAACTTTACCATCATTTAACACAATAATAATACCTAATGACAATATTCATCAACAAAATATTCTAACTTCACACAACATCATCATTCATACCAACCATTAGGCATAACATCATCATTCATACCAACCATTAGGCACAACATCATCATTCATACCAACCATTAGGCACAACATCATCATTCATATCAATCATTAGGCAACATTCATCAACAAAATATATATACAGTGCTTAAATTGTTTTTCAGCACCAAAATAAAATTGTTTTCATGTCAACTGGTCTAACTTAAAACAGTGCTTAAAATAATCAACATTACTACAATTTCCAGGGTATCTTGGACTTTGAAGAAGTATTTTCTTGACTTGAAATATTTGAACTGCTTCCCACATTTTTCTTTCTTTTCTTCTCTTTAATCTCTTGTAGTTTTTTTGTTGATATTGCTGCTTTGCCATTCTATTTCAGCTTATTGGTAGTACTTGGTATAACCAATGTTACCAATTATATCAGCTGATCTTGTTACCCTTACTTGACCAGTAGAGCAGATCTTAGCTGCAGTGAAGGATAGAAATTATTCAAAGACTCATACATTAAAGACTCATATGTACACAAGATACAACAAAGCTAGATACTTACATTTAGGACTTTGAATTCATTTTCAGCTTGGAACACACCCATTCTCATTACTTTTGACCTTTTCAATGGAGTTGTTTTTCCCTATCATTACCCCTTTCTCTTTTAGTAGTACCAACCATTAAAGATGATGCACAATAATCAGAAAAAGTAGAACAGGATGCTGAGAAAATAGTAGGTGCAGAAGGTGTTTTAGGTAGAGGAGGTGCACTAGGTGCTACTGGTGTTGCCTTTTTTGGTCTCCCTCTTTTTTTGTTGTTGTTGACATGCATTAATGATTTCTGATGGAGTTTTCTGTACATATACAAAGAAGAGAGTTATATAAAAGTTATTGAGCTAATTAGTACAAGTGTAATATTACCTTTGGTCTGCCTCTTCCCCTGCCTGAACCAACACTGACTTGAGGAGGTGCAGTTGGTGTTTCTGGTGTAGTTTTCTACATATTAAAATAATGTTAAGAAATTTGAGAAGTAAGATAAGTAATATACTAAATTAAGTGTTAAACTTACCTTTGGTCTGCCTCTTCCAATGCCTGAACCAGTAGGTGTTACTGATGGTACAACACTTGGTTCTGCTGATTGTCCTCTTAGAGGACACCTTCTTTTGTTGTGGCCTCTAACATGACACAACCTACATGTCATTGCTAGTCTAGTTCTTGGCAATTTTCCATATTTCTTTGTTTCTCTAGCTTCCTTTTTCCTAGACTTAGATGGCCTCCAGGCAAGGTACTAATTTCAGGTGGTGCAACAGTAATGTTTGATGAAACAGGCCACATTTCCATGTTTTTTAATAGTTTAAGAACATTGGCATAAGTCCTCAAGTATGTTTCGTTACTGTAGCAGCTGTCAATATAGTCATACAAGAGGTATTTCTTAAACAATAGTGCAGCCACACCATGTGCACATGGTATGCCCTTTAACTGCCACAACCTAAAACTACATGTCCTCTTGACAATATCCACTGTGTGTTGACAAAGCCCTTCTTTCACTTCAAAACCAGTCACTCCATTAAACTCAATGGTACAATCCATAACCCTGTTGATGTTCTTCTCTAAAATATTCAACCACATTGGTGAGTAATTACTACACCAGGTATTTGAAAACTCCCTTAGAGTGCCTATTCTTGTCATCATCTTTACTCTTATTTCTTCAAGCATGGAAATAATGGTCTTGTGCCTAGCTGCCAAGATCCATGCATTAAAACACTTACTTATGTTGTTATCCACTGAATCACACTTTACTTCTGTGTTGAAGTGAAGTTTGCACCAGTAATTAATATTGTAGTACATTAAGTCTTGCATCATTTTTTCAGGAACAAGCAACTATATCTTCTGTATGTTCTTCCTTAATTGAGACTCAAATGTACTTTTTGCTATCTTCCAAAACTTTTGTCTTCTTTGAAGACCTCTCCATTCCTTAGCCCAATTAGCTAAGATGTGCCTTGCACATCTTCTATGTTTAGATTGAGGTAACACCTCCTCAATTGTTGTAAACAGTCCCTTCAATAAACATACATAACAAAAAAGAGGTGAAGTTAGGGCATAATTACATGTATTAAGTTAAAGTATAAAGAAATGAGGTTAAACATAAAATACTGTACATACCTTCTGCATATCTGTAATCAGGGTGAGACCTTCACCTTCTCCAAGTCTTAGGTCATTCCTAATGCACCTAACAAACCATGTCCAGGTGTTTATGTTCTCTTTTCAACTACTGCCGAAGCAAGTGGCAACATCTGGTTGTTTCCATCCTTGGCCACAGAAACTAACAATTGGCCTTTAAAAATACTCTTAAGAAAACAACCATCTAAACCTATACACTTCCTACCATGTACCCATGCCTTCTTCAAAGCATCAAAGCAGATGTAAAAAGTCTGAAATTTTGGTTTACCTTCTTTATCAGCCTTACCAAGTTTGACAACACAACTGGTCCCCGGATTTGTCCTCAACAATTCATCTTTGTAGTTAAGAATTCTTCCAAATTCTAAAACATGATCACCCATTATCTCTTTCAAGAATTCAGACCTTGCTCTTCTCACAGTGGTCTTCCAAAAATAAAGTTTGAACTTTTTTCTAATCAACTCTTGCAACTTGAATACTCTTATGTTGGGTTGCTCAACTATTCTTTCTCTGAAGGTTTCAGCTAAGAACTTTGAATTGCACAAGTAATTTCTGGTTGTCTTGTTGCAAGTATGCTTTGGAATGTAAGTTTTTATAATGAAATCATTTGTTGTCTTGTTAAGACCTGCATATAAAAGCCATGGACAGCCATCCTTGCACCTAACTCTAACCTTTTTTGTCTCATTAACACACTTCTCCACAGTAACCCTTTTTCTTACTGCATATTTAGTCACTGCTCTTCTAAATTCACTCACATCTTTAAACACCATACCCAACTGCCAAACAAATTCCTTTGCAGTTGGGTCATGAATGATTTTTTGATTTGTTGTCCTCTTTTTTGACAACTTCACAGTTCTTGCTCTACCAGAATCAACCACTTCATGTTCATCATCACCACAACAAACATCTTCATCTAATACAAAACTATTCTCATCAGAACTTACAAAGTAAGGATCATCACCTCCAAGCCTTTCTTCATGACTTACTCTACCATTTTCAATTTTATCAAAACCTAGATATGGTTCTGCTTCACCTACTGGTTCCTCTGTATTGTCAGATGGTACTCTCTCATTTCTTTTCCTCCTTTGAAACTTTCTCTTTTCAGATCTCAACTCCCTAACCTCCTCATGTACATCACTACCATACTCCTCTTCATCATCATCTCCAACTAATTCTCCTTCTGACTCAACACTATCCTTAGTAGAATAATTATAAGCCTCTACTTCTTATTTTAAAAATCAGATCCAACAGGACCAATATCTATATCATCTACTGCGGCATCTACTGCAGCATCAGTTGTTGCAGCAGCACTTGATGCAGCAGCAATTGGTGCAGCAACACTTAATGCAGTAGTGAAAAGAGGTGTGGTATTGAAAGGAGATGTGGTTGGAAAAAAAAAAGTAGGGTCCTCCACATTTAAATGGTCTTCACCTACCCTAAAGTTAGGCTTAGCATTAAAAGATGCACCAGATTCCTCCAAATCCCTAGGACAAACATTTTCTAAAAATAAAGGTTTGGGGGAGGGGGGTCACTACATCTGGCTCATCAACTAAATGGTTGACAAATACCTCCACTTAATCCCCATCTTGCAAGGAACACATTGTCTAAAAAATATCCATATCATTATCAACATCTACCAAAATGCTATAGTTAGGTGCTTTACTACTAAAAGTGCAAGTTGTGCTATATACCAATTTTCTAATATAGTCTTTCAACTCAAAATATGACTTTTTATCTACATCAACATCCAAAAATTCTGTTACTAACCCCCCTTTATAAACTGGTTTCCCCTTACTAAAATGTAAGACCCCACCATAGTATCTCTTAGCGTTATCAACGTAAAACCATTCATTACCTGACCACAATAAAGAATCAAATAAGACATAGTAGCATAGCAGAAACATTATGGAAAGAGAAAAAAAATCATGAACATGCTACAAAACTAAAAACCAAAATAACAAGATATTAACATGCACATGCTATTAAACATGATTGATTTTGAGAAATTTTGTCATTTTAACAAAAAATAAGAGAAAAGCCCTAATTTCCAATAAACCAACTTAAACAATCAACAAAAATCCTAATTTGATGTAATTAGGAACGTAATACGCTGTTAATCAAACACGTAGACAATATAATAGCAAAAACACAACTTAATGTCACTCAGTTAATTTTTAATTTTGGGGTTTAGCATAAAACCCTAATTAATTTTAACTCAGTTTTGGAAAAAATCACTCAAACTAACAACATATTAACACGCACAATCTATTAAACACAATTGAATTTTTAAGTTTTCACATTAACAACAAATCGGAGAAAAGCCCTAATTTCTAATAAACCCACTTAAACAATCAACAAAACATGTACTTACGAACGGATTATGCTGTTAATCGAACACTTAGACAACGTCATAACAGTAAGAATCAGTTAATTTCACCCAATTAATTTGTAAATTTGGAGATTAGCTAAAAACCCTAATTCAATTTTTTCCAGTTTACGAAAAAATGCACACCTTGTAACAACAACAAGATGATTCTTTGAAAATCCACAACCAAAATGTTTCAATTAGAACAAAAATCCCTCCCCCCCTAAAAATAGATGAAATAACGGTTTAGAGAGAAGATAGAGGAGAGGGAAAGATAAAAGATTTAGAGAGAAGAGGGAGGAGAGGAAATTGAAAATGAAATTATGAAAAAGATATTTTGTTTTGTTTAGGCGTGGGCCAGGCGCGTGAAATGCACGAATGTCTTATTACTTGGTTTATGTTGACAGGTCAGCATTTGGGGAGGGGGTAATAAATATTGAAAAAAATAGATTAGAGGGGGGGGGGGGGGGGGGGGAGGTGGGTTATTTTTTAAGGTTTGGTGTGGTGTGGTTATTTTTGATTAAGGGTTGGGGGGGGGGGGTAATAGACTATTTTCTCTTAATGTATCCGAAGTATGAAATCTAAAAAAATATTGGTTAAGTATTTAGATTAAATTTTGTTAATTACATATATATAAGCTGATTCATACATTACTGTTTTATATATTATAATGTTGTTTATTACTTTGCGTTATAATATTTATTTTATTAGGGTTTATTATACATATATTTAAATGTATGATGACGTAATGAATGTATAATGTTATTATACATATATTTAAAGGTATGAGATTTCAGTAGTTGAAAATATAATGATATCTGATATGCAATGTAGTGTATAATTATTTGTCATACGTTACAAATATTAAACACTTAAGTGTATAAATGTTTGTTATACACTAGATATAAACACTACAGAAAAAATATGTATTTTGCGGAGGTTTTATTGCGGGGGTCGGTATTAACCTCCACAAATATATCAAATTATGGGGGTTTATATACCCCTGTTATTTTAATTACAATTAGGGGGGGGGGGGTTTAAAACCCCCGTTATTATTAAAAATAAATTGCGAATATTATTGGGGCGGTTGAAACCCCCACTATACTCAAAAAATAAAACGAGAAAACAATCACAGAACCGCAAATTCCTCTTTTTTCTCAAAATCAGTAAAAAGCAGTCTTCTCTTTTCTCATAATACAAAAGAAAAATCCCTCTTCTCTTTTATCACAACAATACAAATGCAACCCTCTTTTCTGACAAAAGCATCCCTCAAAAGCAATAATTAGTCGATGGCACAGTCACTGATCCGACCTGAGCTCTCTCCGACAATAGCTTTTCTCCGGCGACTGCAGCTTGGGTGTGGCTTTAGAAAAATTCACTTTCTCTATCGCCTATTCAAAACCCTAGAATTTCGATAACCGAACGGTTGATTCTGAGCTCCATTATTATCAGACTTCACATTCCAGTAAGTTTGTTTATCTTATTTCTTCATATATCATTAAAGGCCCTAATTTTAATTGTACTCGAATTTTATACATTTCTTATTTTTTCCTATAAGCTTTGTTGTTGATTGGGTAAATCTATGCATATAAGATGCTATATGGAGTTGTTTAAAAATGATGCCTTTGTTGTAATTAGACTGTTTGATATGCAATTTAGAATTTATGTATGTTTTTGTTACTAATTGTAATGAGCAAGTTTGTGGAAATGAGTGCAATGTGATGAGATGATTAGTTCTAATATGTAGGTTTAAGTAGGAATTATTAAGTAGGAATTAAGTATGAAATCCATCTTTGAAACTTCTTTTGATAATTTTCTTGTTGTATGGACTCAATTGTACACAGTTCTTGTTTATTCCGGCGTGAGGAAGGTGAATTAGACATCTTGTTCTATCATCTTTATTCTTGATTGAGGAAATCTCTGTGTTATGATGATACACAGAGTTGTTTAGAAGTGATCCTTTTTTTTTGGGTACAATTTCATCACTTCTTTTATATACGCGTTTACATTTTTGAAGTTCTTTTTCTTCTGTTGCTTAGTGATTTGGTGTATTTTATAAGTTAATTTGGGTACAATTTCATCACTTCTGTCCATGTTAGATTGCTTAAGTAAAGAAGATGGATCATATGTTAATGAAGTGGCAAAAAGAGATTTGTGTAAGTACTCTGTTGAGCAACTTTTATCGTTTTAACATAGTATTGTTGAATCTAAAGTCTAGTGAAGCCGTGTGGGGCTTTTTCGATTCACTAGCATTGTTACCTTGTTATTCATCTCATTTTCTTGTTCAAAATACAAACTCAAAGTCTAGTGAATTCGTGTGAGACCTATTTCGATTCACTAGCAACTTGTGGTTCTTGTGTTGGTTAGAATCTCTAGATACACACATAGTCTTGTATCAATACAACATTAAAATCTCCACTCAATTGTCATTAAAATTTCCACCATAATTAAGAACTCATGGTCATTGATTCTGTCTCTGACCAAATAATGGATCAAAATGGTGTGGTGTTGTTTCTTGGGAACGTGATGAATCTACTGGTGTGGTGGTGTTCCTTGGGAGTGTGATGAATTATCTAGCTGGTTAGCTTACTGAAACAACCAAAAATGACTCTGGAAAGAAGGAAAGCAACTTATGAATCTTTGTACATGTTAGTTTTGTAATTTCATATATCTCCTTTAGCTGGTTAGTTTTCTTTTCTATCAATAATGTTGAAGGGCTGTTGAATTAGATAATTCAAATCAAGTTTTGGACAAGGAAAAAAGGGAAGAAATGCAACAAGTGTCCTCACTAAGTATATTGTTTTTCTTAATACTAGCAAATTAAGGAACTACATTACTTTGACATTTGTGTTCTCACTCTTTCATAGACATCAACAACCAAAAGAAACTTATACTATTTGATTTCTTGTCTTGATGATCTGGATCCTATCTTATATACTCTAATGATTTAACAAGGGAAGATATATACATCTGCTACTGCAACTAACATACATTTACCAACTTTTCCAACTTAACCATGTCATTTCTTTATTATATAGCCACTTCCTCTGGAACAAAAAAATGCAATAAAGAATAGGAAGTCTGTTGTTCTTGCAAGGTACTTTGAGCTCATGCCCCATTTTACTATTATGGGTTACGAGTAGAAGTCAATGGACTATATGTAACTATCAAAAAGATATGTTAAAGCTACCTTTTCTTCTCGGCATATTTCCATAGATCATAAATAGTAAGGATAGCATACTATTATTAAGATACTCCTAGTTTCAGCTGTTGTGTTGGCTACTTGAGTAGGTATATTTGTCCTTTTTTACACTTATTATTCTATAAGTAGTAAATTAATGTTAGTCGAGACTTAAAATTACTAGTATCGGATGCTTACAGCTTGTCTGCTGACTTTTTGACCACTTACTTCTTTTTTATTGCATTTGAAACTATTGTGGTTTCTTTAGATTGTGTTTCTGTTTGATGCGACCTTGTACTTTATCTTTTTGTATCTGTTTGATGAGACCTTGTGCTTTCTTTTTGGCACCTTATATATGCTTTTAACGTGTGTGTGCATTTCGATATGATAATAGAGTTTTTAGAGTACTTAAGAGTTTACTCTAGATTTGATTAATTGATATTTAGTTTGAGGTCTTTAATTTGCAACATATATCTCGCTTATTTTTTCTTTATTCTTTTATTGTTCGCTGCAAGATGAAGTTATACTATGGTTTTTGTATTGTACTATATTTTAGGAAAAAATTAAACTCGCAGTAAGTCAAAGCACCATGGACGAGTCTGAAGTTTCTCCAAATGATGCTGTTGGCAAGGTGCTAGGAAAAGAGCATCCTAGAAGGGTGAGGTGCTTGGGATTACGAGCTGTTTCTAGCAGATCATTTAAACAAACACGTCCTCATTTTGGCGATACGATTTCTTCAAGTACTAACAGTTCATGTCCATCCAATTGCCAATAAAACTACACTCAAATATTAGATGCTCATAAGAATAGCCAAGAGAACTACAAAGAAATGGTGAATTCTCACAATCTAATGATGAATGCTTTCAAGGCATATATGATAATGAAAGAAGGCATGATACCTGAATAGTTTGCAGGATTTTCACTCATTCTACGGTAAATAATTTCGATTTGAGGAAAATTAAGTAAATGTATTGTTATAAAATATTTAATATTCAAAAACCTTACTGTTTTTATTTTTACTGTTGTAGCCAACTGATATCTCCAGTGGATCTCTTTCGGATGTGAATGGAAGATCATCTGGTGATAGTTATTCTAGTGATAATCATTGAAATTTGTAATCATATTAGTAATTATGACAATGTTATCGAATCGCTGTTGGAGAAATATTGTGTTTAAATTAGTTTTTAAGACTAATGTCAATACTTTTGCGATACGTTTTTATGATCTAATATATTTTGATTTTTGTTTTTATTAAGATGTATTTTTGTTTGGTCCAACAGTGAATGATATATATTAAATCTATTAAATAAAATTCAAATTTAAATATTATCATGAACAGTGTACTCTTTCTTTTTGAAAAAATATCAAGTGAATTGTGTGGGTCTTGACCCCTGCAATATTTAAAATATATGGTGGAGGTTTTAACCCCCGTTATATGCTTTAAAGTAAGCTAATTTTAGATTACATATTGCGGGGGTTGAAACCGCCATTACTCAACCGCCGCTAACTGATTGCGGTGGTAAACAAAAAATTGCCGTAACATGATTGTGACGCTCGTCATTGTGGAGGTTTTGAAAACCGCCGTGTAATCACATTGTGGGGGTTTTCAACCTCCGCAATATGTAAATATAATCCCCGCAAAGTGAGCAGTTTTTTGTAGTGAAATGATAATTTATTGTATTAGTTGCAAACATAGATAGTATTAACATTCTAATGATTGAGAAATACCAATACAATAAATTTTACGTCATTGCAGTACACTGAATTAAAATCAAAACATGACCTTAATAAACGATATTGCTGACTATACATAACATATCTATGTATAAGCAGGTTTAATAAAACAATAAAAACTAAGAATCCAAACCAACATAAAAAACTAAGTAGTGTTGTAATTTTTTAACATCTCTAGGTGCTTGATGAAATTTGAGAATGCTTAAATAACAGATCCAGTGAATCCCGTGCATTGCGTGCAGCTTCCAGATCCATTTGAGACACTGTAAATCCACAATTATGAATTGAAAAAGCTGATAGAAACAAAATATATGTTTAAATCCATTCCTTGTACAACAAGACTCATTAAAGTGAACAACAAAAGAAACAAATATTAATTTTCAGATGAAAAATTTACCCGTATAATAACTGGATCAACTTGTTTTCTTTCCTTACGTCAACTTGAAATGATAAGGAGATTTTTGTATGTGCGGATGTGTGATGAAATTGGAGAGAGATAATTGTAGATCGCCAGAATTTATGGGTGTAGAGAGATAATAAGGAGGTTTGATGGAGATAGATAATTGGATAGAAAAGGTAGCAAGATTTTGGAGGAAAATAAGGAGCACAATTTGAAGCAAAGAACGGTAGTTTGCGATGTATAAGAAGGAAGAGAAAGAAGGTAAAAAAGGTAGGGATTTGAGTAATTAATTTGGGATTTTTGTAATTTATTTTTCAATATGAAATTTTATGTAATAAGGTAAAGTTACTTGAGAAAATTGAAGGAAAGGTGTCTTTTAAGTCTTGAATGAAGGATTGGTGACATTGACCAATTTAAAGGGTCAAACATAATTAAAAAACTTGATTAGGTTAATTGTGAACTTGATTAATATTTTCTAAACTTTTTAATCTTTTCAAAAATACAAATTAACCCACACCCACAAAACTTCCCTCCCTCTGCAAATTAATCTCTCTCTCTCTTCTCTCTTTCTCCCAATAGTTTCTCTCTGTAACTTCTCCCAACCAACAACTTTTCAAATTTCTTCCTTCAATCTTGCACAACTTCAACCTCTGGCAACAAATAGTTTTGAGTTCTTGCCCGTTCCTTTTTGACTTTCAACCGTCAGTCAACGTGACAACATTCTCCGGCGACAACAACTTCGAGTTCTTCATCATTTCTTTTTGATTTTCAGAAGTAAAAAACTAGGGCTTTTAAGTTATGACGAAAATGAGGAACTTGATTTGTTGGTGTTTGTTATTTTTTTATATTTTTTGTTATTTTTTTTAATGTTTGTTATTTTTTAGTTGAATTTCTCATCTGGATGTATCTGCTACTGCTTTTTTTAATAATGGATAAAACATGTAACGTGAATCCAACAGATGAGTGTTTGTTGCAACATATATGACTAATATATTGCGTAGATTAGTAATCTGTTACACCATATATGACTAATATGCTGCACAGATTAGTAATATTTTGTAACATATATGACTAATCTGTTGCAACATATATGACTAATCTGTTGCAACGAATGAGTAATCTATTGCAACAAATGAGTAATCTGTTGCAACATATAACTAATCTATTGCAACAGATAATCTGTTGCAATAGATTACTCATCTGTTGCAACAGACTAATCTGTTGCAACAGATTACTCATCTGTTGGATTTGTTTTATAGTGTTGTAATATGAATCCAACATATGGGTCATCTATTACAAGATTAGTCATATATTACAACAAATTACTCACTTGTTGCAATAGATGACTCATATATTGGATTCATGTTGCAGGTTCTATCCATTGTAGCAGTAGCAGATACACCAAATAAGAAATTCAACAAAATTTATAATTTTACTTACAAAATAAGCTATGAAGTAATGTCCAAGTGATATACGAACAAAATTTGACCTAATTTTTTTTTAAAAAATTTCAATAGGGGCACAACGAATAAGTAAAACACATGAAAAATTTCATGAAATAGGAAGGTCTGGAGGACGTGAATCAGGGCAGAGGACTAGGGCCAGCCTGAGTCGCTAGTGTAGGGAACTACGTGGTGGGGGTTTATTCCTGTTAGGAGTCCGTGTCCCATGTTTTATTATGAATCTGTGTGTTTTCCTTTGTTTTAGATTACTTATGGGTGCCGTATTTATGTTATGTAATCTTGTAACCTTGTGCTGTGCTTTACTATGTGTTTGTGTGGTACCGCGTGTCTTGAGCCGGGGGTCTATCGGAAACAGCCTTTCTACTTCTTCAGAGGTAGAGGTATGGACTGCGTACATCTTACCCCCCCCAAACCCCACCAGGTGGGAATACACTGGGTTTGTTGTTGTTGTTGGTAAAGAAGACAAAAATAATATACCATACATCAAATGCAAAAGGATCAAGGGGACAAACATTTGAGTTCTCCAAAAAACGTTTGAGTTCCCTAATGTTTTAATTGCTTTCTAATAGTTGACCAATCTGTTACAACAGATTTTCTATCTGTTTGATAATTTCCAACAGATGAATCATCTGATGCAATATGCTAGTCATCTGTTGATTCAAATTAAGCAATTATTAGTAATAACTAAATTGATTTAGCTAAAATTAAAGATATCGCTACGATAATAGGACAAATATTTGTGTTCTCCTAAAATCGTTTGAGTTCCCTAGTATTTTAATTATTTTCCAACAGATTATCTATTTGTTGCAACAAGTTAGTCATTTATTACAACAGATGTTTATAACTGGTTAGTCATTTGTTTATTCAAATTAAGCAATTATGAATAATAACTAAATTAATTTAATTAAAATTGAAGACAAGTCTTTAATACAAGACCTTAGATAAGGGGACAAATGTTTGAGTTCTCCTAAAAACATTTGAGCTTTAGTATTTTAAATTGCTTTTCAATATATATCGAATTTGGAACCAAAATGAGCCACGAAATTAAAAAAGTGACCAAAATAGGCCACCTATTTAAAAAGTTACCAAAATAGGCTAAACGTAATAATTTATTACGTTTTCTACTTTTTTCTTAATGGTCAACTAACGGAGTTGACTTTTACAAAAACGTAAGAAATTCTTACGTTTTACACGATGACCGAGGAAAACAATACAATGAATTGTTAAATCAATTAAAAAGGTACTAAAACATAACAATTACGTTCTTAACTTTTTTATAGCAGTGGTCCACCACCCACAATTCCTTTTTTCACAAATTTCCCATCACTTCTACTTTTTTCTCTTTTTACATATGATAATTATGAATTTTTGTATTAGTTAAATTTATTTATATTTTACATGTAGTTCAAATAATTTATTTTTTCTAATAAATTTTTGCGTTTTACATAAAAGTTTTTTAAAAAAGAAGTATCAATTACCTCATTAACTTAACAATTTTCTTATATTTATTTTATATAAAAAAATAATCACTTCTATCCTTAATTATTTGATTTCTCTTTAAAAAAATTATACTTTTGAGTTTTCCTCTACTTCAAAATAGTGTAATGTTGAATTATCGTCAATCAAATATGCTACTATATACAAGAATTATATTATTTTAGGAGTGTTCCTAAAAAAATATATTTTCTTATATTAATTTAGGAGTGTTCCTAAATTAAATTGTGATTTTTTACTCCATTAATTATAATATGAAACGTATTTGTGCATGTGAGTCTCCACAATATCCTAATCGAAACACTAATAAAAAACTATGATGAATCTGTAATACCCCGTATGTTTCTAAGCTAGGAAGTGAACCATTTTTTCCTACGTATGAAACCTCCTATCTTGTGATTCATATTTGAGTACATGACTTACAATGAGTATCCTAGCAATAATATAGCTTATGATGTGTTAAGCATGTTCATATGAGTCACTTAAGCAAATGCAAGCTAAGAGTTTTTGAATTCATCAAGTTTTAGTATTTGATTTCGCAAGGGTCATCTTTGAATAAGCATAAATTGATGTTTATGTTGTGTTTTGGAAGATTTAGACCCTCCAAATTTTAGAGAATCGAATTATCTTTCCAACGATACCAATTTCGCCCAAATCCAACACCCGAGCAAGAAGTTATGACTTTGCAAAGTGGAGTACGTCGCCTGACAAAAGGTGTACGATGCACAACCTAAGGTGTGCGATGCACACCCTAATATGTGCGATGCACACCCTAAGGTGTACGATAAAGTGCGTGCCGCACATGTGGGTGTCCAGGTGACTTAAATAGTCCATTTTGGGGTAAAATGGTCCTTTTTTCCACCCCTATATAATGCCTAAACATGGGATTAAGCCCTTATTTCACCAAAACATATTCTTTATCTCAAAATCCTCTCAAGAATACAAGCTAGTATTTTCATAGAAGATTCAAGTTCAAGGAAATTCCTCTATCAATCATCAAGAATCTTCCTTCTAAGGTATGCGTAGTGTTCATCCACGGATTTCTTTCGTCCGTGGTGCTCAAGAATCAATCTTTGATTACTAAATCATGAATATTTTGTGGTGATATGGTTGTATTCATGTTATTGTTTGTTTTTTGTGCTATAGAATGAGAATTTGATGAATTTTCATGAAGATTATGATCATGTAGTTGGAAACCATGAATTTGGGTAGATTAATGTGGTGTAAATTTGTGAATACACCTATGCCTTAAAGAGTGCATGCAAGGTGTTTGCTAAAATACCTAAGAGACTACAAATCATGCAATATAGCTAAGTAGACCCCAAATGACAAGTCCATGCTCTATCCCTTATGACTCAACATGAATTCCATGTAAATTGTTATGTATGTATGTATGTATGTATGTATGTTTGTATTCTCACGTTCATATTAGTCAGCATGTTCATGCATATAAACCCCATGCACTTAGCCTACCCCCACGTATACTAAGTACTTTAGTAGCAGTTCAGTTAGCAGTGAGTCCTTATCTTTTGAGGACATGATCATTACATTTATTATTCCAGTATTTCAGTTTAAGAAGTTAGTTGGAGACATGTTCCTTCAACTCCTTATTCAAACAGTTTAAAGTCTTTCAGACGATTACAGAGTTTTTAGATTAAGACTTTAGTATTTTTAGTTTTGTTTTGGTACTGTGATACCACCTTATTCAGATGTTTTATTATTTAAGATTGAAACTTATGACCTTTTAGTTCATGTTTTCCATATTTTTATACGTATATTATGCAGTTATAGGTATAGATATCAGTCATGGGTTAGCTTGTGGTCCTTCGGGGTCATGAGCACCGTGTAGCATTTTGGTTCAGAAAATTGAGGCGTTACAAACTTGGTATCAGAGCCTAAGGTTCAATAGAGTCCTAGGAGGTCTGAAAGCCGCATCTAGTAGAGTCTTGTGCATGGGTGTGTTGCGCGCCACATTTATGTATAGGAGGCTATAAGATGTTTTATGAATAGTCTCCCTTCTTTCAGTATTCATATCATGCCAGTGAGCAAAAGCTCAAGTTGAGCTCTTAGTCTAATTTTTGTTCCTCTTCTGTTGCAGAACATGCCTCCTAAGAAGAGAACAGGGAATCAATCAGCCCCTCAGCCCGCAGATCCTTTTAATGAGAATGTGTCATATCTAGAATTTCGGACAGCTTTTCAGGCGCTAGCCCAAGCTGTGACCACTAGTGTTCAGGGCAACCGTCAGACTGCAGCCCCACCTCAGCAAGATGGGGATTCAACCACAGCCAGAATCAGAAATTTTATGAGAATGAACCCTCCAGAATTCTTTGGGTCAGTAGAAGGTGAGGACCCATAGTTATATGTAGAAGAGGTGAAGAATATCACCCAAATCATGTATGTGTCAGAGGAGGAGAGTTTGGAATTAACGTCCTATAGGCTGAAAGATATTGCTCATGATTGGGTAGTGTTGTGGAAGAAGAGTAGAGGGGAGGATGCAACTCTCATGACTTGGTAGATATTTTAGGATGCCTTCTTAGATAGTTTTTCCCATTAGAAATGAGAGAAGCTAAGGTAGAAGAGTTTATGAACCTGAGATAAGGCTCCATGACAGTGAATGAGTATTGTCTTAAGTTCAACCAGTTAGCTAAGTATGCTCCTGACTTGATAGCTGACCACAGAGCGAGTATGAGTAAGTTTGTGACTGGTGTGTCTAGGTTAGTATTGAAAGAGTGTAGAATAGCTATGCTCAATAGAGACATGGATCATGCTAGGTTAATGATGCATGCCCAGCAGATAAAGATGGATAAGTATAAGGAGAAGGAGAGATCTAATAAGAGATTCAAAACAGGTAGTTACAGCTTTTCTCTGGCTGGGTCACAGGGTGGTAATCGTCATACCATAGTCAAAAAAAATTTAGTCTCAGTCCCCTCCTCAGCTAGTGTGTCCGTACCAAACTTTATAGATGTTAGTCAAGATGGGGCGCCAGGCTCCAAAGCCCAGAGTAGTGTTAGAAGTGAGCGTACTTATCCGCTTTGTAGAGAGTATGGCAAGAATCATCTAGGTGCATGCAGAGCTAATAGTCAGGTATGTTTCGGATGTGGTAAGCCAGGTCACAGAATGTGGGAGTGTAGAGTGTTAACTCAGAAAGGTAGAGATTTGCATCAGCAGACCTCCAATCCCTGCACCAATAGTGGTCAGCATCAGAACCGACTCTATTCACTTCTGAATTTCCATGATCTAGAAAGTTTCCCTAACATAGATTCGGGTACGTATGAATCTTTTATCTTCATCCATCATGCATTAGTTTAAGACTTCCGAGGTTCAGTTATAATTTAGTTCGTAGATGCCTTGTGCATCGCCCAAGTATCTCAGTTAGGTTTGCATTTTTAGAGGGACATAGTGTACCAAGGGAGAGATACCCTACCTCTTCTTGACGCTCTCATGTCTTAGATCCTCCAGTATCGCCTTGCATAACGAATTCAGTCTAGAATAGAGGGTGCTCATAAGTTGACCCTCAAGTTAAAAACCTCAGCTGTAAGTCGAGTATTCAGAGGTTCAATTCAGTTCATTATGTTCAGTCCATACGTCACGTAGCAGATTCAGTCATGTTCTCATGTTTCAGTCCAATCTTAGTGCCTTTGCCATTTCATGTTCAGTTGTACGTTCATGAGTTAGTTCAGTTATGTATTCGCACATCAGATATGCATAATCAGTTTATCAATCAAGTCAATCATGTAATCAAGCATCAGATTGTATGGATTCAGCTTTTCAGTTATGAATTAGATATGCATTCTTATTTTGAGAAAACATAGTTTATTAGAACCCTTAGTTTTACATTCATAAATTAGTTACCTATGCATCAAATATGCATGTTTGGTATAATATACATTCAGCTCTTCAGTAATGTCAGTAATGAAATTATGTTTCATTAATGTATGTCTTGTACGTACTTCATCTCACCATTTCTCCCGTCTCAGTTAATTCTCATTCGAGGACGAATGTTCACAAGAGGAAGATATTGTAATACCCCGTATGTTTCTAAGCTAGGAAGTGAACCATTTTTTCCTACTTATGAAACCTCTTATCCTGCAATTCATATTTGAGTACATGACTTACAATGAGTATCCTAGCTATAATATAGCTTATGATGTGTTAAGCATGTTCATATGAGTCATTTAAGCTAATGCAAGCTAAGAGTTTTTGAATCCATCAAGTTTTAGTATTTGATTTCACAAGGGTCATCTTTGAATGAGCATAACTCGATGTTTATTTTGTGTTTTGGTAGATTTAGACCCACCAAATTTTAGAGAATCGAATTAGCTTTTCAACGATACCGATTTCGCCCAAATCCGACACCCAAGCAAGAAGTTGTGACTTTGCAAAGTGGAGTACGTCGCCTGACATAAGGTGTGCGATGCACAACCTAAGGTGTGTGAAAAGGTGTGCGACACACACCCTAATATGTGCGATAAAGTGTACGCCGCACATGTGGGTGTCCAGGTGACTCAAATAGTCCATTTTTGGGGTAAAATGGTCCTTTTTTCCACCCCTATATAACGCCTAAACACGGGATTAAGCCCTTATTTCACTAAAACATATTCTTTCTCTCAAAATCCTCTCAAGAATACAAGCTAGGGTTTTCATAGAAGATTTAAGTTCAAGAAAATTCCTCCATCAATCATCAAGAATCTTCCTTCTAAGGTATGCGTAGTGTTCATCCACGGATTCCTTTTGTCCGTGGAGTTCAAGAATCAATCTTTGATTACTAAATAATGAATATTTTGTGGTGATATGGTTGTATTCATGTTGTTGTTTGTTGTTTGTGCTATAGAATGAGAATTTGATGAATTTTCATGAAGATTATGATCATGTAGTTGGAAACCATGAATTTGGGTGGATTAATGTGGTGTAAATTTGTGAATACACCTATTCCTTAAAGAGTGCATGCAATGTGTTTGATAAAATATCTAAGAGACTACAAATCATGCAATATAGCTAAGTAGACCCCAAATGACAAGTCCATGCTCTATCCCTTATGACTCAACATGAATTCCATGTAAATTGTTATGTATTGTTGTTGCGATATGGAATGCTCATGAAACTAGAACCATGCAAGTATGTACATGTTACATGCATTATCTTTCATGTTCAAGAATATGATAATCATGTGTAGTATGAAATCCCCTACTTATGATATTGTGAATTGTGGACTCCATCCTTATGATCAAGTCAGTCATGTGTGTCAGTTTCCTTCCATCGAGTCCTGGGAGTACTTGTACCCAAAAAATATAGCTGTGTGCCTAGAGTCATGAAATGTTGTAACGATACTCTTAGTCAAGCCATGATCTATAGAATTCAGTTACTCATGTGACTCAGAAATCTCAGCAGTCTCAGTAGTTCAGTAATCTTAGTTATGCTCAGTTAATCTCAGTAATCTCAGTACCCAGTAACTTCAGTAATCTCTATAAGTCAGTACTCTCAGAAATTTCATGAAATCAGTAGTATTCCATCAGTCACGGAACTCAGTAAGTTCAGTTAATCAGTTTAGTTTAGTGTCTTTCAGGTGGGAGTAGGATTCAGCACCGAGCGAGCCTAGGGATGGAGAGTCACCCGCTAGTGAGGACTGAGATCCGTAGAAGCAATCCCTAAGTTCCTGAACTATGTAACCTGCGTAGGTATGAGATGTCACCCGTTAGATAGGACTGACATACTCAGGGGTCACCCGTTAGCACATTTATATATATAGGACTGATCCCAGGAGTCACCCGCTAGATTAAAACTGACTCCACAGTAGCTGTCTTTACCGGTGGCACGGTATTGACACCCTTCTAATCAAGGCAAAGATTGGAACCCACCAGTGCAGTATCAGGGCATGTCGGTTAGGTGACTATCTCCCATAGTTACAATTTCAGTATTAATCTTTAAAGTATAAATTAGAAATTTGGACTGTCAGATACAGTCATCTATCTCAGTGAGGAACTCTGATAGTTCCATTCATTCATGGACCATCCCATCAGATAGGCTTGGTTTTATATTCAGATGCTTAATTTTAAATCTAGAGATCTCCCGTCAGATAGGCTTGATCTCAATCTCAGATTCAGTTGAGTATTGTCACTATTAGTTTCAGAGATCACCCGTTATTTAGGCTTGATCTCAAGCTTAGTCACTCTTAATCATTATTAGAAGATTTAGACTGTTAGATACAGTCACTTAGTATCAGTTATATCGGTTAGGCCGATCATCATAGTTATATTAGATAAATCAGTTGTCATAGCTTACGTTATCAGAATTTAGTTTTAGAACTGTTAGACACGGTCAATTAGACTAGTTCTTCATAATTTGAACTGTCAGAAACAGTCATTCATCTATTCAGTATCTCAGTATCGGTAAAGTCATGATGTTAGTATTCAGACTTAGTAGTCAGTATCTCCACGAGTTCAGTAGCAGTTACGTATGTATGTATGTATGTATGTATGTATTCTCACGTTCATAGTAGTCAGCATGTTCATGCATATAAACCCCATGCACTTAGCCTACCCCCACGTATACCCAGTACTTTAGTTGTACTGATGTATTCATGCTATGGTGCTATCTCTTATGTTACACCATAGGTTCTGAGGCATAGATTCCAGACCAGCGGTAGCAGTTCAGCTAGCAGTGAGTCCTCATCTTTTGAGGACATGATCATTACATTTATTATTCCAGTATTTTAGTTTATTTTTAGTTTAAGGAGTTAGTTGGAGACATGTTCCTTCAACTCCTTATTCAGACAGTTTAGAGGCTTTCAGACGATTACAGAGTTTTCAGATTCAGATTTTAGTATTTTCAGTTTTATTTTGGTACTGTGATACCACCTTATTCAAATGTTTTATTGTTCAAGATTGAACCTTACGACCTTTTAGTTCATGTTTTCTGCATTTTTATATGTATATTATGCAGTTACAGGTACAGATATTAGTCATGGGTTAGCTTGTGGTCCTTTGAAGTCATGAGGACCGTGTAGCGTTCCGGTTCAGAAAATCGAGGCGTTACAGAATCACTATCCGAAAAAATTAATTTTATATTTTTAACACACCCAAAAAACATAATTCTTGTATATAGTAGCATATTTGATCGACGATAATTCAACATTTTACTATTTTGGAGTAGAGAAAAACTCAAATGTATAATTTTTTTAGAGAAAAATCGGATAATTAAGGATAGAAATGATTGTTTTTTGATATAGAATAAATATAAGAAAATTGTTAAGTTAATGAGGTAATTGATACTTCTATTTTTAAATTTTTTTATGTAAAACATAAAAATTTATTTCATAGAGGAAAAATAAATTATTTGAACTACATGTAAAATATAAATAAATTTAACTAATCAAAAAATTCATACTTATCATATGTAAAAAGAGGAAAAAGTAGAAGTGATGGACATTTGTGAAAAAAGAAATTGTGGGTGGGGGACCACTGCTATAAAAAAGTTAAGAACGTCACAGTTTTGTTATATTGAACAACTCATTTTTTAGTATCTTTTTAATTGATTTGATAATTCACTGCATTTTTTCCTCGGTCATCGTGTAAAACGTAAGAAATTCTTACGTTTTATATTTTTTTTTATAAAACGTAAGAATTTCTTATGTTTTACAAAAAAAAATATAAACGTAAAAAATTCTTACGTTTTTGTAAAAGTCAACTCCGTTAATTGATCGTTAAGAAAAAATAAAAAATGTAATAAATTATTACGTTTAGCCTATTTTGGTAACTTTTTAAATTGGTGATCTATTTTGGTCACTTTTTAAATTCTGTGGCTCATTTTGGTTCTGAGTTCACATATATCTTGTCTATTTAATAATTTTCAATAGATGAGTCATCTGTTGCAATAATTTAGTCATCTGTTGCAACAGATGTCTATATTTGTTGGATAATTTTCAATAGATGAGTTAGCTATTGCAACAGGTTAGTCATCTGCTGTAACAGATGTCTATATACATTTGGTCATTTTCAATAAATGTCTTTAACTATTTGGTCTTTTCCAACAGATTACTCATCTATTGCAACATGTTAATTAAAATCGTAACTGAAATTATCAATTCATTTTTAATTTTAGTTAAATCAATGTTGTTATTACTAATAATGTCTTAATTTGAATCATTTCAAATAAAATTTGTCAATTAACACTTTACTCAAGACGAAAACACTTAGATGATCATATAATTACTATGAGATTAATTGAACTCATAATTAAATTATCAATTCATCTTTAATTTTAGTTAAATCAATTTAGTTATTACTAATAAGTACTTAATTTTAATTATTTCAAATCAAATTGGTCAATTGATCATTCTACTTATGACGAAACACTTAGTTGATCATGTAATTACTATAAAATTAATTGAAATTGTAAGTGAAATTACTAATTCATCTTTAATTTTAGTTAAATCAATTTAGTTATTTCTAATTATGGGTTGGTTTGAATCATTTCAAATAAAATTAGTCAATTGATCACTCTACTCTGGACGAACACACTTAGTTGATTATGCAATTACCATGAGATTAATTAAAACAGTAATTGAACTTATTAATACTAGTTAAATCAATTTAGTTATTACTAATATAATGGCTTAATATGAATCAACAGATGACTAATATGTTGTAAAAGATAAGTAATCTGTTGAAAATGAACAAACAGATAAAGACATCTGTTGCAGCAGATTAGTCACCTATTGCAACAAATTAGTAATCTGTTGGAAATAACAAACAAATAAAGTCATATGTTGCAATAGATTGGTCATCTGTTGGAAATTACCAACAGATAAAGACATTTGTTACAACAGATGACTAATCTATTGCAACATACGTGTATATCTGTTTGATAATTTTCAATAAATGACTCATCTGTTGCAACAAATTAAATCTGTTGCAATAGGTTATACACTTAAATGATCATGTAATTGCTATGAGATTAATTGAAATTGTAATTATTAAATCAATTTGGCTATTACTAATAATAGCTTAATTTGAATCATTTCAAATAAAATTAGTCAATTGATCACTCAACTCAGAACGAACACACTAAGATGATCGTGTAATTAATATGAGAATAGTTGAAATCATAATTGAACTTATCAATTCATCTTTAATTTTAGTTATATGAATGTAATTATTACTAATAATATCTTAATTTGAATCATTTCAAATAAAATTTGTCAATTAACGCTTTACTCAAGACGAATACACTTAGATGATCATGTAATTAATAACTATGAGATTAATTGAAATCGTAATTAAAATTATCAATTCATCTTTAATTTTAGTTGAATTATTTTAATTATTTCAAATAAAATTGGTCAATTGATCATTCTACTTAAGACGAAACACTTAGTTGTTCATGTAATTACTATAAAATTAATTGAAATTGTAAGTCAACTTACTAATTCATCTTTAATTTAAGTTAAATCAATATAGTTATTTCTAATTATGGTTTGGTTTTAATCATTTCAAATAAAATTGGTCAATTGATCACTCTACTCAGGACGAACACACTTACTTGATACAGTAATTACCATGAGATTAATTGAAACTGTAAATGAACTTATTAATTCATGTTTAATTCTAGTTAAATAAATTTAGTTATTACTAATAGAATGACTTAATATGAATCAATAGATGACTAACATGTTGCAAAAGGTGAGTAATCAGATGAAAATGACTAAACAGATAAAGACATCTATTGGAAATGACCAAACAAATATTGACATATGTTGCAACAGATGACTAACCTATTGCAATAAATGACTCATCTATTGAAAATTATCAAACAAATATAGACATCTGTTGCAACAGATGACTAAGTTGTTGCAACAGATGACTCATCTGTTGAAAATTATCAAACATATAGGATATATGTTGAAAAATAATTTAAAATACTAAAACTCAGATGTTTTTAAGAGAATTCAAATGTTTGTCCCCTTGTCTAAGGTTTTGTCTTTAATTTTAGTTAAATCAATTTAGATATTACTAATAATTGCTTAATTTGAATCATTTTAAATAAAATTTATCAATTGATTATTCTATTAAGGACGAATACATTAATTGAAATTGTAAGTGGACTTATCAATTCATCTTTAATTTAGTCAAAATTAATTTATTTATTACTAATAATGACTTAATTTGAATCATTTGAAATAAAATTGGTCGATTGATCACTCTCCTCGAGACAAATACACATAGTTGATCATATAATTACTATGAGATTAATTGAAATTGTAAGTGAACTTATCAATTCATCTTTAATTTTAGTTTTATCAATTTAGTTATTACGAATAATGGCTTAATTTGATTCATTTCAAATAAAATTGGTCAATTGATCACTCTAATCATGACGAATACACTTAGTTGATAATTTAATTACTATGATATTAATTGAAATTGTAAGTTTATCTTTAATTTTAGTTAAATCAATTTAGTTATTACTAATAATATCTTAATTTGAATTATTTCAAATAAAATTGGTCGATTGATCACTCTACTCGGGACGAATACACTTAGTTAATCATATAATTACGATGAGATTAATTGAAATTATAAGTGAACTCATTAATTCATGTTTAATTTTAGTTAAATCAACATATTTATTACTAATATGGTTTAATTTGAATCATTTAAAATAAAATTGGTCAATTAATTATTCTACTAAGGATGAAACATTTAACTGATCATTTAATTATTAAGATTAATTGAAATCGTAATTAAACTTACTAATTCATCTTTAATTTTAGTTAATAATGGTTTAATTTGAATTATTTCACATAAAATTTGTCAATTAATCATTCTACTCAGTACGAAACACTTAATTGATCATGTAATTGCTATGAAATTAATTGAAATCGTAATTGAACTTACTAATTCATCTTTAGTTTTAGTTAAATCAATATAGTTATTTCTAATGATGACTTAGTTTGAATTATTTCAAATAAAATTGGTCAATTGATCACTCTACTCAGGACGAACATACTTAGTTGATCGTGTAATTACCATAA
>NC_061114.1:206506781-206516169 GCF_002878395.1 Capsicum annuum
ACTATAATTGAACTTATTAATTCATATTTTATTTTAGTAATCAATTTAGTTATTACTAATAATGACTTAATGTGAATCAATAGATGACTAACATGTTACAACAGATGAATAATCTGCTGGAAATGACCAAACAAATAAAAATATCTGTTGAAAATGACCAAACAGATATAGACATCTGTTCCAACAAATGACTCACTTGTTGTAACAACTAATTCATCTATTGGAAATTATCAAACAAATATAGACATCTGTTTCAATAGATGACTAAGTTGTTGCAACATATGACTCATCTGTTGGAAATTACTAAATAGACAAAATATGTGTTGAAAAACAATTTAAAATACTAAAGCTCAAATATTTTTTAGGAGAACTCAAATGTTTTCCCCCTTGTCTAAGGTCTTGTCTTTAATTTTAGCTAAATCAATTTAGTTATTACTAATAATTACTTAATTTGAATCAATAGATAACTAACATGTTGCAACAGATGATTTATCTGTTGGGAATTATCAAACAGATAGAAAATCTGTTATAATAGATGGGTTATTCATTAGAAAGTAATTAAATACTAGAGAACTTAAAAGTTTTTTGGAGAACAAAAACGTTTGTCCCCTCGATCCTTTTGCATTTGATGTATTATACATTATTTTTGTCTTCTTTACCTGTTTCATAAAATTTTTCATGTGTTTCACTTATTCGTTGTGCCCTTGTTGAAATTTTTAGAATTTTTTTAGGTCAAATTTTGTTTGTATGTCACTTGGACATTACTTCATAGGTGATTTTATAAGTATAATTATGATTTTTGTTGAATTTTTTTATTTGGTATATTTGCTACTGCTACAATGGATTGAACCTGCAACATGAATCCAATATATGGGTCATTTATTGCAACAAATGAGTAATCTGTTGCAACATATGGCTAATCTGTTGCAATAGATGGCTCATATGTTGGATTCATGTTGCAACACTATAATACAAATCCAACAGATGAGTAATCTGTTGCAACAAATTAGTCATATATTTGCAACAGATTACTCATATATTGCAACAGATTAGTCAATATGTTGCAATAAATTAGTCAATATGTTGCAACAGGTTACTCATCTGTGCAACAGATTACTCATCTGTTGGATTCACGTTACATGTTTTATCTACTGTTGAAAAAGTTGCTGTAGCAGATACACCCATATGAGAAATTCAACTAAAAATTATAATTTTACTTACTAAAATCACCTATAAGTAATTCCGAAGTGATATACAAATAAAATTTGACCTAAAAAAATTTGATCAAGTAGCACTAGTAGCGGTAACAACAATGTTCAATAACAAGAAGATGATGATGATGAACAAGAATAGATAATAATATAGAACAAGATGATGATAATGAAGAAGAAGATGATGAATAAAACAACAACAACAATGAACAACAAAAATCACGAAGAGAGAGAAAACTCCAATAAATGAGAAGAGAGAGAAACGTGCCTTTTTTCCCTCCATTTCTAGTTATATTAGGTTTTACATTGGATCAAAGTGTAAATTAAAAACTTGTGGGTTATTTTCAAACTTTTCTTACTTTCTTAATCCTTAATAAAGTAATTGTCACCTCCACTCAATTATTAAGACTTATGTCACCCACACTTCATTTTAAAACTCTTTTGTCACCTAGAGACCAAGGCCCCAAGTTACTTGAGAAAATTGAAGGAAAGGTGTTTTTTAAGTCTTGAATGAAGGATTGGTGACATTGACCAACAGATAGGGTCAAACATCATTAGAAAACTTGATTAAGTTAATTGTGGACTTGATTAATATTTTCAAAACTTTCTAATCTTTTCAAATACAAATCAACCCAACCCACATCCTTCTTTAATCCTAATCAACCACTATCTCTCTCCAGCTTCTTCCAACCAACAATTCTACAAAATTTCTCCCTTCAACCTTCGGCGACAAATAGTCGGGCGAGTTCCTTTTTGACTTTTAACCATCAATCGACGTGAATACTTCTCCGACGAAAATAACTTTGAGTTCTTTGTCCTCCCATTTCTTTTTTCATAGGTAAAAAATATGAAGAAACAGAGGAACTTGAGCTAACTATTCTTCTGGTATTGAAATGTGGACTGAATACAACCCTAATTTTTGGCATTTCTACTTTTTTTCTTCTCGTTGTCGTACTGTTGATTTGAAGTTATTGGTGATTTTTGGTTACAGTTGATATTCTTAGTATGTATGTATGTGTGTGATATGTTGGTGTTACTGGGTTGATTTGTTATTTGTCTTGGTAGAAATGGTATTGCAACAGTTGAAATATCTGATGTAATAGATGAAACCTATGATACCATAGATAAAAATCTGATGCAACAGGTGAACAATCTAATAGACATTCATCTGTTGCGACAGACGACTCTTCTATTTGGAAGAAATCTAAACAATATTGATCCAACAAATAACTGATTAGTGATCTATTTTTATTCTTTCCAACGGTTTACTCTTTATTTTAAAATCTAATGCAACAGATTAAAAATCTGATGCAACTATGAAAATCTGATACAACAGGTGAACAATCTAACAGATCATTCATCTATTGTGACAGATGACTCTTCTGTTTGGAATAAATCTAATCAATATTGATCCAACAGATAACTGATTAGTGATCTATTTTTATTCTTTCCAATGGTTTACTCTTCATTTTACAACAGATTAGGACTATTTTTATTCTTTCCAATGATTTACTCATACAGGTCGGTTATCTATTGCAATAAATAACATACCTGGTGCAATAGATTAGTGATCTATTTTTATTCTTTCCAACGGTTTACTCATCCGTTGCAACAGATAAAATACTTGGTGCAACAGATTAGTGATCTGTTTTTATTATTTCCAATGGATTACTCATCCGTTGCAACGGGTCAGTTATGTGTTGTATCAGATAAAATACCAGGTGCAACAAATAATGCTGTTTTTATGGTTCCCACGTATTACTCATCCGTTGTAACAAGTCGGTTATATGTTTTAATAGATAACATACTTGGTGCAACAAATTAGTTGTCTGTTGGAACTGTTATAGTACTGTTATGCATTAATCAATTATAATCTATGTTGTATTCCTGTTAATTTAAGATAACATGGCTCCCAAAATAAAAGAAATCGAATCAAGTCCAAGTAAAGGAACAAGTGTAGCTGCTCAGCTACATCCACGACTCTATGAGCTTGCTTTACAAGAGTTATCTCAATCAGGAGAAGAAGATAATGAACATGGGGAGGAGGAATCTTTCAAAAGAGATGATCTAAATGCTAATAGCCCTTTCGTTGAAGAGTTGGTCAAAACCTTCAGCATTGATCGTTACCCTGTGAGAATGCAGTGCGATGGTGCCACAAATTTAACGAGTGATCTCGTGGTTAATTCAGTCATGGGAAAATCTTTCGACGCCTTCAGAAAAAAATTCGAGAACAAAAATTGGATTCTTATTTTAGGGAAAGCTGCTTTGGGAAATATCTTAATTTGTCGGAGCACAACAATCCTCGTTTTCAGATGAAAATAGTATATGATCTTCTCAAGCGTAGGTTTATATATGAAATCAAAGATAAGATGGATGAGGTGTGGATAAATTACTGTGGCATGCCTATTTGTTTTGGTTGGAAGGAGTTTGCCATAGTTACCAGACTAAAATATTATCCTCTTTCTCTTTGTTAAGTTATACCTACTCTGACCCAAAAAAAGCACCCCGCACACCCAAAAAAGGAAAAGGCAAGTTGAGTGATCGTGATGACCTGGTGTCCATTGTTGGTCCAACCTTTAAAAACAAAAATCTACTTGAAACGTTGAAAGGTAAAGGACTTTCAAACAAGCACAAACAATCATTGTGCTTGGTTTGGTTTGTAGGGTGAGAGACGTTAACAACAACATAAGCCTCAGTTTAATAAATATCTCCGAGGATCTTGAGGCATTTAACAGCTATCCTTGGGGTTACGAAAGCTTCAAAATGACTGTCGAATATCTATTGACTCCGTTAACGCCAAAAACAGTCAACTTATATGGTTTTCCATGGGCCTTCATGGTAAATATTTATTTTATCATGATATGATTCATCATTTTTTTATTCAATAATACTTTTGATTTATTGGCATTATGTTATAGGCTTGGGCATTTGAAGCCATTCCTTATTTGAGACAACAAGTGAACTACCAGGAAGAAGTTTCCTGTTCAAGAATTCTGAGATAGTTGTTGGCCAAAACCGATAAAAATGCAAAATTTTATTAATCTTTTCAATCCCCCTAAGGAAGCAGTAAGTCCAATTCTAATCAAGTTTTTGTTTTAATTAATGATTAAATAATTTCATCATCATTGTTAATATATGTACCGATTTATTTTAGATTATCCATCCGTGGCTTATTCTGACCAACCGAGAGTTGAAGATGCCATTTTTTCTTACTTTACGGTATGTACAAACTTTATCGGACCCTAAGGTCGTTGATGGAATAAAAATAGAATTGTTTGGAGCAACAACCATCACAAGAAAAATAATTTTGGAGGGTGGGGCTAATGATGCTCCTCTTACAGTTTTTGAAACAACAAGCCATTATGATTATGATCATAATGATTGTACAAATTTTTCTTCATATTTTGCCGCATCTAGTGAATTTTCTTCATGCAAATGTCAAGACTGCAAGGCAAAACACGATGGAGTGATTAATGCTATTAATGCACTAGCTGCTTCTGTAATGAAAATGACATCTAAGAGAGGTGTCATTCCATCAAAGAGGATTTCATATCCAGATACTACACTAGAGATCAAGGCAGCTAAGAGAAGAAGGAAAGACACTTCCAAGGCATCATCAATCATTAAAAAAGCAAAATTGAAATGCCTCTGTCTTTGTCTTTCACCGATGTTCAGTATGCAAGGGCCACAGAAGAGCAGCATGAGCTGAAGAAGGTGAATGTACATCATCTGTTCCAAAAAACAAACAAGCACATATCTGTTTCAATAGATGATACATCTGCTAAAAATTATCAAATAGATGTATACATCTATTGTAACTGTTGTCTAACCTTTTACATCAGATTCGTTATCTGTTTCAACAGATGAGTCTTATGTTGCAACAGATGGGTCATCTGTTCAAAATTATCGTACTGCTCTGATTTACTTGTTTGAATTTATCCCAAAAGATAATCCATTTGATGCAACATAAGAATCATCTGTTGCAATAGATGGAAAATCCATTGTATATCTCTACTTAGCATTCATAATTCTGGCTTTCCAGGTTGATGTCACAGCTACTGCCGAAGAGCATAATATGACAGTTGATAATCCATCAATTGCTTCCAAAGATGAAGAAAAAGTGGAGCTTGTCAGTTTGGGAGAACGAAAGAATTACCCGTTTGAAGGGTTCAACATCTCGGACGAGGCTCCAAAAAAACTAATATAGTTGATCAATGACTATTCAGAATGGATTACCAATAGGCTGTTAAAGCATCATGCTGGCAGGTACATAAATCAATTTTATGAATATTGATTTATACAATTCTTGTTGTAAGAACCTGACATTAACACATATAAATCATTATGTAGAAAACAAAATGATGAGCGCTATAAAGTGAACGAATCGAGTCTTAGTTTTGATATGTTCGACTTTGTTGTTGCATATTTCGGAATAAAGAATTGGTTCTATTTGATGTCACAACCCCAAACTTGCTGGAATGATAATGTTTAAAGGCCATACATATTACTATTAATTAATACTTTATCTAATTGCAACTGCGTATTGATTTTTTCGTCACGTAATCCAAAATATTTGATAATATGTGCAGCATATCGATGTCATTTTTTATTACCTCCGAAAGAAGGCCAAGTTGCAAATATAAGAACAATACAGATACACAACAGATAATTATTTGTAGGAAGTTTAGATCAATAATGCCTACGATAGGTATTGTCAACAACAACCGAAAGTTTCCTAAAATGAGGAATGCTTAATCAACATCATCTAAGGTTTTAGCATTCCAATAAATTGTGGCGATAAATTCCATTGGGTGTTGGCTGTCGTCGTTCTAAAAGAGAGGCGCATCTGAGTTTATGACTCGATGTCGCGAAGGAGATATTCTGGGCCGTCGTCTGAGATACAAAAGCTGGCCAAAATATTACCTACTTACCTTGATATGAGTGGCTTTTTGGATCAAAAGGTTCGTACTAATTGGTCGACGATTGAAGCATACCAGGATAAAATGGCTAATCCAATTGATGTACAATATGTTGATGGAATTGCTCAACAAACCATTGGTATCCTGTAAGTTTAAGTGTCATGATTTAGTTTCATTTCACAAATTTCACAACGCTTGCATGAACTGTAAGATATGGATTATCTATTTTTTTATAATGCAGGGATTGCGGTCCTTTTGTTGCCGCCTATGCTGAGTATTTGAGCGATGGATTACAAGTAACAAATGATGGACTTGATGCCGGATCACTCCACAAAAGATATGCTGCTCTTTTATGGAAATATGGAGAAACGAAAGCTCAGAAGCCGTACGCAACCGACGTTAAAGATCCACAACGACCAAAGTCGAATTCCATAGCACTGGATGAAAAACAACTTATCCATATTGATTAGATCTTTATAGCTCGAGTCCGTCAATGTAATAACCTATCCTCCTTCGTTTAACTTGTTGATTTATTTGTAGATTAGATCGTTTATACTCATAATGATTTTTTTTACATTTCATTTATTTGTTGAGTTATTTTATTTCATGTAATTTCTGAAGGCTTCAATTTATTTTATTCTGTCTATGAATATAATTAATTCTGAGTTTTGAACATGTTAATTAAAATAGAGTACTAGATTCAAATATCACTATAGAGAATACATCTGCTGCAACAGACGACATATCTTATCAGACAGATTTAGACATATGTTGTAACATGAGATGCAACACGTAGGTCATCTGTTGGAAATTATATAACAGGTTTTCCTACTTTTTTGATTTACTCCAACAGATTACCTATCAGTTGCAACAGATAAGTTATATGTCGTAATAGATCATAAATTTATTGCGACATACAGACAGGGAACATCTGCATAACGCAACAGATGACTAACCTATTCCAATAGATAATCAATCTGTCACAATAGGTACTATATCTATTACGACAAATATAAAATCTGTTGCATTATAAAAATTCAACTTTGCCAGACATAAAAATTATTGCCCCTATATGTAAGTGAATTGGCTTGAAATGAAAATTTGTTATCGTGTTTGTCTCTGTCTTTGTACATATTTTTTTTATACACGGGCTCCAACCATTTAGTTGGTACCACATATGCCCATACCCATTGCATCTTTCCTATAATGGTGTCACACACACCGGTCATTTGTGTGCCGGTCAGCAAACACTCCATGTATACAAGTGAGTACGACCCGCACGCTGCACCGGTTGTATTTTTTGGGAGCTGGATGTTCTTTTTTAGACCTTCAAAAACCCATGATTCCTTTGCCAAGACTTCAGCTGGCAAATGATCCATCATCTTACTTTGCGTCAATAACTTGGGCAACAACTTCAAGAGTGGCTGCATGTGGGTTAAAAATGCCTTCTCGCTAAACACAGGTAAGTTGCAGTCATAAACCTTAATCTTTCCCTTATATAGTAGTATCTCAACAGTGAGAAAATGGGTGACATCCACGTTCATGACTGCAAGGATTTTCTTTGCCTTGGTCCAACTCTTACCGTGTGGATATGGCCTCTTCCCTCTAACATATTTAATCGCTTCTTTATCCCATTGGAATGTAGAAACTAACTGATCGAATCCCAGGCCACTGGAATCTGCTAGATTATGAAGATTAGCGTACCAATCTTTGAAATTATTGTAAAAGTTGAGGTCCATTATCCTATCAGCAGCATCATAAGTATCTGGTATGCTAATTGCCTGGCCCTCATGAGGCAGAGAATTTCATCAACATACTGTGGTATAAGAAGATAATTTTTAAATAGGTCAGTAATTGTAAAGAATAAAAATATAGTGGAAAGAATCCTGTGCAGAGGGTTCTTTGAATCAGTTCATAGATTACCCAATCAATACAACTTATGCAATAGATGTGTATTATGTTGCAACAGAATACCAAGCTGTTGCAGCAGATTACACATTTACTGCGTAGATTCTTCTTCATGGAGTAGATTGGAAGGGTAGGTTAGCAAAAGTAAACTTACCTTGTCTTCGTACCACACACACATATTTATCATATTCAAGAAGTCTTTGGCGGCAAATAAATGGATGGTGTATTCTTTTTGAACCTTCATCTTGATGAATTCTTCCAGTTCCTTTTTGTTCTCCTTGCCAAGCACCGCAAATATGTCCACCTTTTTCGGCGGTCCCTGAAATTCAACAACTATATGAGCGGGGGGAGTTGCATTTTTTGCTGATTTCAGAACGGAGAGAATTTGTCTGATTTTTATTCTCTTCCTCCTAACCTCCACTATAGGAGTGCATGGCTCGCTTACCTCATTGGATGGTATGAAACCCCTTCTGGATTTTAACTCCTCAGTAGCTTCAGTAATAACCTCTAGCTAGTCGAGGAGTTTATCCTCTCTGTCTTTGCACACTTTGTATTTGCAATGAGAACATAAAGGTAAGGAGGGATGAGAGGGACCACTGTAAGGGTGGGAGGGACCGGTGTAGGGGTGAGAGGGAGGACCTGTGCAAGGGGTGTTTTCAAACATATTTATTTTTTGCTGAGAACCAACATGATCATAATCACTAGCGATAGTAGAAGCAGAAACAGGATGACTGCCACCATAAAAAACAACTCCACCAGCAACACCCCCAAAAGAAGCACCCGGATCTGTTGCAGTTTGAGTTAGGTCGTGAAGAGATTCAACATTAGACTGACCTTGCCTAATTGCTCTTCTTATAGATGTTTCTCCATCCAATACCTTCTTTATTAACTCCACCGTTGGGTCTTCTTTTGTATCAACAAGACCCAGAGTAAGAAAAAAAAGTCATCCCCAACTCATCAATGGTTGGCACGATCCAAGGATGCACAACCCATAAAAAAATGACAGGAGGAATTTAAATCATATAATAATAATTTGTGGTCAGTTGGATTACATGAGGCTCGGGTTATGTTAACATATCCAACTTATGCAATAGACAAGCTAGCTACCGCAACAGCTGATCTGTATGTTGAAACAGATTGATAATATATTATATCAGAATACCCATCTGCTGCATAATTTATAGTAGATGGGTAATCTATTGAGTATGGTTCAGAGAATAGAGCAACATATGGTTAATCTGTTGTAAAATATGGATCGTCTATTACAACAGATTACCCATTGCACCAGTTTTTGTTGACGGGTAATCTCTTCCAACAGATGGAACATCTGTTTCAATATCTTTCATTGAG
>NC_061114.1:206519169-206527418 GCF_002878395.1 Capsicum annuum
AGTAAGTCTAGAAAACTTATGCCAACGACAACTGCAGTTAAAATAAGGAATCTAAGCGAAGGTGGAAAATTTTTGAATTTTAAATTTCATCCCATGCCTTCTTATTTGTGTTTCCGATCAGGTCAATGACATGCCTTCTTGTTTGTGTTTCCGATCAGGTCCACTGTTGTTGACCTGATCAGAACCACAAACAAGATTGAAAGGAAAGTAGAGTATTATTGCTTCCTTAGCAATATGGTTATAATTGATTGTATATTCTTGCCTTGACATGCTTTCAACATTCCTTTGAGAAGATCAGATGCTTGTTGTAGTATGTGAATCCTAATAATTTTCAATCTTGCCTCCAGCTTGTTGATTCTGTATTCAAGCTGCTCGTTGCCCTCTTCGAAGTTGGTAAAGAGTTCCTCGTTTCTTGTGAGCTCGATCAGGAATACTACCTTCAAAGTTGTGGTATTCTAGAAACCCTTTAGAACACTTTCTTCAGAAGCCTTAAAGGATACATGGAGGGTCTCTGTGTTTGTTTTAGGTCAAAATGTGTTGATGCACGTTGAAGATGTGGTCCTAAAAGTTGAACAACGCACTTTTATCTAGCGTTGCTCCATACATCTAGCTCAACCAATTTGATAAATTAGTAAGCATGGAGTTACGTAGCGTGTGATCTAAATTTTGTTAAATTTAGATGCGTGCAAAATTTTATTAGTCTGTGAAAATTTTTATTAAATTTAGGTCCCCTCTTCACTCTGTAAGAAATAAAATTTTATTAAATTTAAATCTGTGCAAAATTCAGATAATATTAAATTTAAAATATATTAGTCTCAAACAAATATTGGAGATTAATATAATTGGATTAATTATTTGAATCCAAACATGCATGGATTTAATTAAAGTCCAATTATTATTGGGGCTAGTCCATTAATTTGGGCTAGAGATGACTAAGCCCACTTTAGCAAGCCCAAAATGTCATCATGTTCTAGAGGCCCAATTTGGTGCCACATGTCAATTGATGTGGCATGCCAAGTCAAGTGAAGGAGTCAATGGGACCATGCCACATGTCAAAATGATGTAGTAAATTAAAAGCCCGTAAGAAAGGTCATGTCAGTTAAATCTGATTGGGCAAAGGAAGTTCATGTTTATCATAACTCTTTACTTTCTACAACTATAAATAGGGGCCTCATAATTCTGAAAAGGTAAACAAGTTTAACAAGAAGCAAGAGAGAGCTTGTGGATCAAAGCAAAAGATTTCTCTACAAATTCAAGAACAAGTTGAGATCAAGTTCATCAAGTCTTCAAATCAAGTTCAAGTTCAATATCAAGACCGCAAGATTCAAGAACAAGCTACCAAGCCCTTGGATTCAAGCGCAAGTCAAGATCAAATCCGTCAAGTTCAAGTTAAAATTCAAGATCAAGCTCGAAACCGTTGAATTTATAATTGAAAAGGCGAATCAAAGGAATCATAGAGATTGTAACACTCACTTTTTGAAATCAATAAATCGATTGTTGCAGTATTTTTCTTCTCTCGGTTATTTATTTTCTATCTCGAGAATTTTATTGTCCAACAAATTTTGGCACACCCAGTGGGACCAAATTTGCCCTTCATCTCTTCTCTCGTAAATCAAATATGCAAATCTATAGCCGTAGGATAGTAAAGATGGAAGAGGTACTTCAAGATTCGTCTTTGAGTTTCATCAAGTCTACACTCTGATAAGCCTTGAAGTAGGGAGCATTTGTAGACATTGAAATTTTGTGGACTCTACAAAAAGAGTTCAATTTTGGTTAGAGTTCTTGGGGGCTACTTAACCCTAAATCTAGCTTGATGGCTACTCAACCTAAACCCTAAATTACGCCTATATAAAGGGGGCAAATATCCATTAAAAGAGGCATCTCCAGTATCCCACAAATTCACGAGATATTCACAAAGAGATAAAAGATCTGAAAAACCCCAATAAATTCATGGGATATTCATAAAGATCAAAACCCTCTCTTCTTGATAATCAAATACATCAAGAAGACAAACCCTCCTTTCATGGAAATCAAATCCAAATGTTCCTATGTTTGAGAAATTCGCCACTAACGACCCTTGAATTATAGAGAAATTCATACCCAAATCTTCATACATTCGAGAAATATGCTACTGATGGCCCTCAGATTACGGAGAAAATCATGAAAGAAGAATCAAGGGAGGAACAAATTTGTACCCCATCATTTATTAATAAAATTATTGTTTCTTCATATTTTTATTTGTGGTTGAAGTTTATTTTCCATGAATTAAATTATGTTGGAAACAAATTGGCATGCTAGTGGGACAATCTCTACCTTTCATCTCAACTTTTCAGACTTTAAAGATTAAGAATGCTAAAATAACTTCCAAGAAGATCAACTCTCAATCAATTGCTTCCAAGGCTGCTGATTCAAGATTCTCTGCCGAAGTGGAAAGGATCCTTGGTGTTACTTTTGGGAGTTTAGGAGCTGTCACGAGGAGAAAAAAAGGTTTCTAGGACAACAAACACATCTAGTGTCATCCGCGCCAACTCCAGTTTTTGGATCTTCAATCCCAAAAGGAATAAAGCCCAATACAAGTGCTTCAGAAGGAGGAAGCAGTGTCGTGGAATCACTTAAGAAGACTTTTGCTCTACTTGAGCATTTTGGTTTTAAATACTCTGGCGCAAAGACCGATGGTCGTTCAACAAACGCGTCATATCTACTTATACTGCATAAGTTAAGCACTTCGAAGATCAACCTACGCGATAATCTGTGTTACTCTCCGACATCTCCGATGATCATGCAAGCAAGGTAACTGATGCCTCATCTATGGAGGAGCAGCTTGCGAATCTCACAAAGGCAATTGAAGGCCTGACCAATTATGTTCAAAATTAAGAGGCTAGGATTAATAATATTATAGATAGGGTAGAAGGCTTGATAGACAGAGAATCTAGCCATGCACCGAGAAAAGTTCCAGAGGTCATAAGATAGAAAATCCTATGAAACAAAGACCACCGACTAAAGAGGTACAAGTTTTTGCTGAAGGAATGATCTCGATTGGGCAATTGAGGGAATTTATTGAAGGGACCCTCAAAGACAAGTATGATGTTGTCACCAAGTCTTTTCTTGTGTATGCCAAGCCCTACACTGTGAGAATAGATAGCCTCAAAATTTCTGCCGGCTATCAACCCCTAAATTTCAATAATTTGAGGGCAAAGGTAATCTTAAACAATATGTCGCACACTTTGTTGAGATATGTAATGATGCTGGAACTTATGGTGACTATCTTGTCAAATAATTTGTTTGTTCCCTAAAGGGAAATGCCTTTGATTGGTATACAGGCCTCGAGCCTAACTCCATTGATAGTTGGGATCAATTGTAACATGAGTTCCTAAATCGAGTTTATAGCACAAGGCGTATAGTGAGCATGATAGAGCTAAAAAATACTCAGCAAAGAAAGGATGATCCAGTCATCGACTTCATCAATCGATGGAGAAATACAAGTCTAAATTGCAAAGATAGGCTCAATAAAGCTTCTGTAATAGAGATGTGCATCCAAGGAATGCACTGGGTGCTTCTCTACATCTTACAAGGAATTAAACCAAAATTCTTTAAAGAGTTAGCTACTCGTGCTCATGACATGGAGTTGAACATTTCTTCTTCTGAAAAGGAAGGAGCTCCTATTCATGACCCTCGAAGAGGAAAGGATAAGCAGGAACCCAAAAGATGGGGAAAGTTTGTTCCCAAAAATGAAAACAAGGAGTCCATGAATGTTGATGTGTCTCCTGTGAAGGTCACCACAAAGGTAAGCAAGAAGAAAATTGTGAAGATGACTTCTAGAGCACGTCTGAATCAGAAAACTTTAAAGGAGATGCAAGAAAAGGAATATCCCTTCCTTGATTATGATGTTGCTAAGATTTTCAATGAACTCCTTGAGCATAAGCTCATTGAACTCCTAGAGATGAAATGCCCCAACAAAGCTGGAAGGACCAATGACCCTATTTATTACAAATATCATAGGATCGTAAGTCATCCTCTGAAAAAGTGCTTTGTCTTTAAAGATATAGTCATGCAACTGGCAAAAGAGAAGAAGATCTTCTTTGATGATGAGATGAACAATTCTCATCAAATCTCTATTACTTTTGGCTCACTCAACCCAGTCCAAATATGTGTCAAAGAGCATAATGAGAAAATATTAGATCCTGACAGGTCTTTAGTTTATGAAGGCAATAGTGAAGGTTGGACTCTGGTGACGAGGCACAAACGCAGGAGGATGAGTCTGTAAAAGGAGTCGTCCAAGAAGCCAACCAGAAAAAGAATGGTAAAGAAACCAAGGAAATAAAAGTTTGTTGAATTCCCAAAGAAGACGAGGGTTACAGACCTTCACCACTAAAAACCTCAGCGCCCGGTGACTTTAGAGAAATTCTTACCGAGTTGCTTTCAGACTTCCAAAGTCAACCTTGAGGCATCTTGTTTTAATACCGCCAAAGAGGGGGCAAAGGGTGAGAATCTACTCATAGAGGTTCTTTCACATTCCGAAAAGCTTGCTGAAGCTCTTAGTGAAGAGGCACATGTGTGTGATACAAAAATTACATTCACAAATAATGATCTTCTGCTTGGTGAGGCCCTACATAACCATTTCTTATACATGGTGGGTCAAATTCTTGGAAAGAAGATCAATAGAATCTTGATAGATGAGGGATTTGGAGTCAACATCCTACTTATCCGTACGATGAAGAAACTTGGCATCGCTACTAGCAAATTGGACGAAAGTCGTATAATGATCCAAGGTTTCAACCAAGGGGGCTAGAGGTCCATGGGATGTATCAAGTTAGGGATTCGTATGGATGATTTTCAATCAAAACCATTGATGCATGTAATCGATGCCAAAACTTCATACAATATATTGCTTGGTAGGCCTTGGGTTCACGGGAATATAATTATCTCATCCTCTTACTATCAATGCTTGAAGTACCTTGAATTTGGAGTGGAAAGAAAGATAGTTGCCGATGATAAACCATTCACTGAAGCTGAGTCATATTTTGCTGATGCAAAATTCTACTTATAGAAGCATGTTATGGATGAGAAAAGGGTTGATGATGTCACCAATAACAAGTGTGATGATCTAGCAAACAAGAAGGCCGTGGTGACTATTGAAAAGGTTGCCACCAAGAAGCCTCTCTCCACTTCAAATAAAAAAAGCGTCGCTCCTATGAAAAAGAAGGCAACTCCTGTTCTTCGCTACGTGCCAAAGGTAAAGAAAGAGAAAGATCACCCATCTGATGCCCAAGATAATGTGCTAAATGGGCTAACTTTACCTATTAGGAAGACTGATGCGATAAATCCATCCTCAAGGCTAGCTGTGGCTCAAAATCTGCCATAAGATATAACACTCCCTAGGAAGCGGACAAAGGAGTGCTTCGACCCAAATGCATACAAGTTATTTGTAAAGGCTGGATATAATCCTAATGAGCCATCAAGTTTAGGTAAACTTCCATCGGAAGGTACAACGAGGCAGGCACATGAAGGCCTAGGATACACACAACCACCTCCAATTTGCATCTCCATAAGAAGGGCGGTTAGTAACTATATCATTGTAGAAGAGAGGTCTGCCGCATCCAACAAAAGGTCTTCTATATTTGACCGACTTAGAGAATCAACCGCAAGAACTTCTATATTTGAGAGGTTGGGGCCTCTAAATAAGAAGAGAAGTAACAAGCATCAGAGAAGTCATCAAAATAAGACAGTGCACTCCTCGCCTAAGATTCAGAAGGATTTCTAAAGTTTGATTCCTTCTAAAATAAAGTGACAGACGAAACTAGTAGTTTCATGCAACAAGGTGTTAAAAGCAGAGGGTCATACTGTGGTTTATACCAAGGAACATGAGGAAGATGGCGAAAGTATTGGCTCTTCATATCATGTTATGACCCAGAATGAGAATGAGGCCTCATCTCAAATGAAGGTTGATGAAAAGATGGAAGATACTTTCTGGTGTCACCATATATCCATCAACGACGATAATCCTCAAGAGGAGGAAGATGCTGGAGATACTCCATCTCAACTTAAATAAGGAGTGAAGGCCACCATAGATCCCTTGAAAGAAGTTAATCTTGGAACCGATGAAGACCCAAGACCAACTTACCTGAGTGCTTTTCTAGAGATGGAGGAAGAAATCGCATATATGAATATACTCAAAGAATATATGGATGTCTTCACTTGGAGTTATAAGGAAATGCCTGGCTTAGATTCGAAAGTAGCGGTCTATCAATTGGCGGTCAAGAATGGTGCTCATCCTGTTAAGCAAGTTCAAATGCGCTTTAGGCCAGAATTGGTTCCACTGATTGAAAATGAAGTTAAAAAACTCATTGAAGCTGGCTTTATTCGTGAAGTTAAATATCCTACATGAATTTTAAGTATTGTTCCAGTACGGAAGAAGAATGGCCAAATTCGAGTTTGTGTCGACTTTCAAGATCTGAACAATGCATGTCCGAAGGATGATTTCCCAATCCCCATACTAAAGTTGATGATTGATGCCACCACTGGTTATGAAGAAATGTCTTTCATGGATGGTTCATCTGGTTTCAACCAAATCCGCATGGCGCCAAAAGATGAAGAGATCTCTGTATTTCGTACCCCTAAAGGTATTTATTGCTACAAAGTGATGCCTTTTGGTTTGAAGAATGCTGGATCCACTTATCAACGGGCTATGCAAAATATCTTTGATGGCCTACTCCATAAGAATGTTGAATGCTACATGGATGATCTAGTTGTGAAGTCAAGAAAGAGAGATGATCACTTAAAAGATCTAAGAATGGTGTTCGAGTTACTTCGAATACATCAACTTAGGATGAATACATTGAAGTGTTCCTTCGGAGTTACTTCCAAAAAGTTTCTTGGCTTTATTGTGCGACACCGAGGAATTGAAATTGATCAAGACAAGGTCGATGCAATTTTAAAGATGCCCAAGCCTCGAAATGTTCATGAGTTAAAAAGCCTTCAAGGAAGGCTAGCATATTTAAGGAGGTTCATCTCAAACTTGGCCGGAAAATGTCAACCATTTGGTCGTTTCATGAAGAAGGATACTCCCTTTGAATGGGACCAAGCTTGTAGTAATGCCTTTGAGAGTATTAAATCATACTTAATGAAGCCAACAGTTTTTGCGACACCCATACTTGGGAAACCATTAATACTCTACATCACGACACAAGAGAGGTTAGTTGGAGCACTACTCGCTCAAGAAAATAGTGAAGGCAAAGAAAACTCACTTTACCATCTGAGCAGAATGATGACACCAATGAGCTGAAGTATTCTCCAATTGAAAAGTTATGTTTGGCATTGGTTTTCTCTATCCAAAAGATAAAAAACTAATTTCAAGCTCATGTTGTACGTCTCATGTCTAGGGAAAATCCCATCAAGTTTGTGATGTCAAAACCAGTCCTAAGTGACCAACTTGCAAGGTGGTGCCTTCAATTTCAACAGTTTGAGATTGTGTACGTTCCCCAAAAAGCTATAAAAGGACAAGCATTGGCTGACTTCTTAGTAATCACCCAATACCTGATGACTGGGAGTTGAGCGATAAACTCTCCGATAAAGATGCAATGGCTATTGAAGTTAGATCCCCATGGAAGATGTACTTTGATGGTGCTGCACATCGAGACGGAGCTGGTACTGGAATAGTGTTTGTCACTCCACAAGAAGAGGTCATCCCCTACTCTTTTACCTTGATGAATCGTTGCTCCAATAATGCTGCTGAGTATCAAGTGCTCATACTCGTGCTAGAGATGGCTATCGACATAAAACAACTACAATTACAAGTTTTTGGTGACTCTCAATTGGTGATAAAGCAGTTGTTGGGAAGTTATGAAGTCAGGAATCCTGAGTTAAGACCATATAATTATTATGCACAGAATTTGATGGGATGACTTAGAGAAGTAACCCTCCAGCATGTACCAAGGAAAGAAAATAAGCAAGATGATGCCCTAGCTGCTTTGGCCTCAACTTTAACTCTTCAAAATCAAACACGAGTTACTATCCACCAAGAATAGGTAGTACCTCCATCAAATGAGGATGAGGACATAAAAGGTAAGGTTGAATACCTCATCGCCATTTCCGAAGCTGTAAAGGAAGATTGGTGACAACCTATCATCGACTACTTGTGTTATGGGATACTTCCAGAAGATCCAAGAAGAAATACTAACATTCATCGTCGTGCACCTTGCTTTCTTTACTACAAAGACACACTGTACCAAAGATCATTTGAAGGAGTACTC
>NC_061114.1:206530418-206536038 GCF_002878395.1 Capsicum annuum
AGAGGAAGAAGCAATTCAAGCCTTGTAAGAAGCGCACTTGGGAGTTTATGGGTTACATCAGTCTTTGTCGAAGCTCTATTTTCACATTAAAAGGATGGGATATTATTGGCCAACGATGGTGAAAGATTGTTTAGACTATGCTAGAAAATGCAAAGCTTGCCAATTCCATACAAATTTCATACATCAACCTCCAGAGGTACTACATCCAACTGTAGTATCTTGGCCATTCAATGCTTGGGGAATGGATATTATTGGTCCACTACCAAAATCGTCTGGTGGACACCTATACATCTTGGCCGCAACAGATTACTTTTCAAAATAGGCTGAAGCTGTTGCTCTCAAGGAAGTAAAGAAAGAAAATGTTGCAAACTTCATTCGAGTGAATATCATCTACCACTTTGGAATTCCTCAGTACATAATAACTGACAATAGAAAGCCATTTGATAATAAGTTGATGAATAAAATCTGCTATCTCTTTGGTTTCAAGCAGCGCAAATCTTTTATGTACCATGCTGCCGCCAACGGTCTAGCTGAAGCCTTCAATAAAACTTTGTGCAACTTATTAAAGAAAGTTGTCTCCAAATCCAAACAAGACTGGAATGAGCAAATGGAAGAAGCTTTGTGGGCGTATAGGACAACTTATCGTACACCGATGCAAGCAACCCCATACTCACTTGCTTTTGGAGTTGAAGAAGTCCTGCTACATGAGCGTCAAATACCTTCTTTGAGATTGGCTATTCAAGAAGGGCTCACCGATGAAGAAAATACTAAGTTGTGTCTTGCGGAGTTAGAAGCTCTTGATGAGAGGAGGCTGGAGGCTCAAAAAAATCTTGAATGTTACCAAGCCCGGCTATCTCGTTCTTTCAACAAAAGGGTTTGCTTGAGGTGCATCCAACTTGATGATCAAATTCTTGTAGTAAGAAGACCCATTATCACTTCTTGTAAGTCAGGAGGAAAATTCACCCCAAAGTGGGATGGACCATATGTTGTACAAGAGGAATATTCAAATGGGATTACAAGCTTGTCGATGCAGACGGCGTGAGGATTGGCCCCATCAATACCAAGTTCTTGAAGAAGTACTATCCTTGAAAGAAGATGACACTCCTTAAGGCACGAGTATAAATTGTATATCTACTTCTAGCCCGCAATAGTATACACTGTGTACGGCTAAAAAAAACCCTCGAAAGAGGCGGCCTAGGCAAAACTTACGACCAAAAAAACACTCACCCAGAACTACGTTGTGACTTGATCCTCATCATTGAGGTACGTAGGCGCTTGGAATTTTATTCTGAGTTCAGTTACATGAGTGTAAAAAAAAATACATGTTTCTGCTTGATCCACCATATGAAAGTCGAGCTTGCATGCATATTGATTAAGTCTTAGACTTATGACAAATACTTTTGGCTCAATGGGGGAAACCCGCTAAGAAGAAAAGAAGATCTTTCAATAGGATTTGGAATACCCAAAGCCTGCAGTTTGGAGCACAAATTTGCCAACCAAAAGTTGAAGGCCTTGATCTTTAAGGATTCCAAACCAAGGTCAAGTCTAAACCTGTTGTGAGAAAAAGACGAAGCCAATAGTCAACAAATTTGAAGAGAAAGCCAGAGTTTAGTACTACAACATAAGCATATCAAAATAAGCAAGCAATTCTTGAAGTTGAAATTCAAAAGGAATATTAAGGGAAGTGTAATAGAGTTTCTATTATAACTAATAGATCCAACTACTTAATGAAAGTCTAAAATAAAGCGACAAAAGAGTTTGAAGAAAAAGAAATCTCCTAAGTCTAATCTAGACACAACTTGTAATTGATTAAGTCTTGGCATATAGCTTCCAGACGCTCTTTCTTCGGATCTACACCATTTGATAAGTCTACGTCAAAGCTTGCATCGAATTCCTTGGTTACAATAGAAGAATATAGATTTGCTTTTTTGGATTCATTCTTGGCTTTTTCAAAAAGGCGCTCCAAAGCCTGTGCCTTTCTACACAATTCTTTTATCTTATTCTTCATGTTTTGTAGTGATTGTCGAATGGAGGATGATGCTTTAACCTTCTCATCTTCTTTAAGCATGGCATATGTGAGACATTACCCTGCTACATAAAATAATTCTTATTTTGAGGCTTTCTCATTTATGTCATAAAGCATCGATCGTGCTTGGTCATATAAAGTAGCAAGGTCAAAGAAGTCGTACAACAGCTTTCTCAATGGGGAAATATCCACGTCCTTACAATTCATCTTCTTGATGATTACTTGGACTTCATATTTAAGGGAAGAGGTGTAATCAACATCGCACTTCAAAAGCTTACCCTGAATTATGGTCCAAAGAGAGGAGATATAGTTTTTCTGAGCATCTAGGATGACCTTATTTCGATAAAACACGGACATAATAGCTAATGTGGGCTTACAGATGTTAGAATCCAAGGTTGCTTTAACCTTGTTAAAAGAAAAAAAACTTCTCCCTTCTCTATTTTAATTGTGAAAGGTGGTTCCATCAGATATGGACCAGATACAGACTCATCACTATCATATGACCCTTCATGCTTTAGGGCTGTAACATTGGTCGGCTGCATAAAAAAAGGGATTAATAAAGGGGGTCATGAAGATACACTTGGTAAAATAGATGTCTTAATCATACCTCCTCGGCAAAAGCTTATATAGTCCTCAAAGGATTATCCATGTCATCATGAATTACAACTGCAGATAAACTAATACCTTTCACATCATCGAAATGTACCTTTACTCTTTTCCAGTAGCGGTCTCTGCTACTACTCTCACTTTTATCTTGGGATAACCTTTTGGAGACATAAGTAGTTTGAGTAGGAGTCTTGCCCTCGTATACCGCCGGAGGCGTGTGAGATCTTTTATTTGCTTGTTGATTTGGTAACTTGGCATTAAAAGAAGAAACATCAGTGATAAGGGCCTCATTTATAGGTACTTTATCAAAATTCCCCAAACGCATGACGGTAGTCGACCCAGCAATGTCCATCAAAGTCTGTAGGTGATGACCAAGGAAATCCCCATGAGTCTTTTTCAACCAAGTCTGATAGTCTGTTCTGAAGAAATTGCCTACATTAGGCGGAATGGAAGGAAAAGTTGCTCGTGAGGATGATCGGCTCAATGTGAAAATCCTCCAAAATGTTAGTGCTTTGTCCAAAGAGGTAATATGAATGTCATTCTTCATTATGCCCAAAATATTCTAGTAAAATCCAAACTGTCGACTGAAACGGTGTGGACTATATGGCTTAATGATAAATGAGTTTCTGCATCTAAGTGTGATAAAGCTGAAATGAATACTCATAAAGTAGCTCATCTCCAATGCTGGGGAATTCTCAGTATCCACATAAAAGTAAGGATGCATTTTATCCTGCATGGTGGAAGTCCAAACCGCGCTCTCCCCACTATGAATACACTTTCTTGCATCATTTTTGTCAAAATACTTTGCACTGCCCTCTCCAGAGTATACAATCATAGTAAGGATGGATGGCCCATTGGCAAATAAATTATGGGTCCTGAAATAATGAGCAATCTAACCATACACATAGTGGATAGGAAAATAAACATTGATTTGATCGATTTGCACTGGAGAAGATATCTTTTTTAGTCCACTATAGATACTAGACAGAACCGGTATTGCAAGGCCAACCTTCCTCCCACTTGCCATCATGCATGCCATCTTGAAAGTCCCAGGGTGAATAAAGTCACCTTTCATACTTGGAAAAATGAAAGCGCACAACCAACAAGACAAGAAAGCTGCCAAATATGTATCATCTTTTTTGTCGCGGTTCACCCTAAGATCAAAATATACCTTTTCTTCAGCATGTGACCACCTTAGCATATCAGGCAGAACCCCGCTAGGGTTGTGAGTCAATTCAGGGAGAGCATTTTTCTTTTCCTGCCTTGGTGGAGCAGGGCCGTACTTCGAAGGTTTCTTGCACCAGAATGTTATCCAATCCCTGAATGATACTTCTTGGCTAGCATCCCACAGATTATGAAAGGCCAAAAATAAGTACTCACAAGTTCGAGAAATGTACCTTACCTTCTTTGAGTCTAAACCTGTAAGTTCTTTGGCCTCAGGCACTACCTTTTCATAAAGGACACCTTGAATTGGAAAGCCTCCAAGAACATATAAATCCCATAGAGAAATAGATAATTCCTCGACAAACGTGAGAAGTGTATTTTTCTTGGGGCACCAAGCTTCACAAAATGCTTGGAATATATCTGAGTTACAATCATAGGTAAAAAACGATGCATAAATGGCATCATAAATATGTACCTTGCTCAAAGTCTCTTAGCTCCTACCAAGTATATCTTCTGTCCACTTCCAATACCCAGGGATGTGATGATACTCTCCCTCAAGTGTCAACGCGGCTCCCCAAAATATGTCTCCTAAAGCTATATGATGGCCTAAACTAGAGAGTGGAGTTACGATAATCACATGATGATGATCTGGTGCTTGAAGAGAGAACAACTTGAATGACTAATCAGAATTTGGGGTTTGTATCGAAGTCCAATTTGTCATAGAGAATGGATTCTTGAGAGGAGGCCACGAACTAGCATACCGACCAGTCAATGGAGTGTGAGTCAAAAGTCGATTCTATTGGGCCCCATTTTCAGTTTCGACTATAAGATACTTGGAGCCGGTGGAACGGGAGGTATAGTGTCTGAAAATCACCATCTCTTCGAACTGCAAAGAAAAGAAAAAGGTTTAAATCTATGGCGTACAACAATAGGTACAAAAGAATCTTGACCAAGTCATCTCGATGCACCATAAGATTACCATAAAGTTACCTTTTACCTTTTCTTATGGCGGAAGCTACCCTTTTCTTATGGCAGGGAAGAGTAGTCATCCCAATGCGCTATAAGATTGCCATGAAGGTACCTTTTACCTATTCTTATAGAGGGAACGAGTAGTTATCCCAATGCGCCGTAAGACTACCATGAAGTTACCTTTACCTTTTCCATAAGACTACCGTGAAGTTACCTTTACCTTTTACCTTTGCCGTAAGACTATCGTGAAGTTACCTTTACCTTTTACCTCTGCCATAGGACTACCGTGAAGTTACCTTTACCTTTTACCTTTTCCATAGGACTACCGTGAAGTTACCTTTACCTTTTACCTTTTCCATAAGACTACCATGTTACCATTTACCTTTGCCATAAGGCTACCATAAAATTACCTTTTTATGGTGATGACGAGTAGTCATCCCTTCTCACCATGTGGTTATCACCTTTACATGGAAGACGTTACTTGAGCAAGAAGTAAGTCGTGCATAAGCTGTTATTAATAAAGGAGAAGCTAAAAAAATACAAGAAAAAGAGGGATTGCCTTGTTGTTGATTCCAATCAGCCACAAGCTTCTATTGATATCGTGCAAGCTTTGCAAGCAGAAGAAAAAATAGCACGTCTATGGGTATTTATAGATGTGTTAAGGTGGTTGTTTTTTTTTATTCCAAGTTAAACTCAAACTCATGAGAATTCTAATAATACTAGGAGTGTGGTTGATCCCTATTACTGAATGAATTCCACCGAGAAATGTGAAATAAAATTAAAACTACCAAGTATTTGATTCCAATTCAAAAATGGAATACCATTGGTCAAGTTAGTGGAATTCAAATCCACAAT
>NC_061114.1:206539038-206543281 GCF_002878395.1 Capsicum annuum
CTCAAATCATTCGACATGCATGCATTGTTGACTTGATTTTCAATTTAATTAAAACTTAATACTTCAAGACTAGTCTATGATAATTTAAATATCTCAACAAGTCTTGAAGTAGGGGCCCTCTGTAAGCAATAAAATTTTATTAAATTTAAATCCGTGAAAAATTCGGTTAATATTAAATTTGAAATATATTAGTCTCAAACAAATATTGGAGATTAATATAATTGGATTAATTATTTGAATCCAAACATGCATGGATTTAATTAAAGTCCAATTGTTATTGGGACTAGTCCATTAATTTGGGCTAGAGATGACTAAGCCCACTTTAGCAAGCCCAAGATGTCATCATGTTTTAGAGGCCCAATTTGGTGCCACATGTCAAATGATGTGGCATACCAAGTCAAGTGAAGGAGCCAATGAGACCATGCCACGTGTCAAAATGATGCAGTAAATTAAAAGCCCATAAGAAATGTCATGTCACTTAAATCTGACTGGCCAAAGGAATTTCATGTTTGTCATGACTCTTTACTTCCTACAACTATAAATAGGGGCCTCATAATTCTGAAAAGGGAAACAAGTTTAATAAGAAGCAAGAGAGAGCTCGTGGATCAAAGCAACAGATTTTTCTACAAATTTAAGAACAAGTTCAAGATTCAAGATCAAGACTACAAGATTCAAAAACAAGCTCAACGACCCTTGAATTCAAGTACAAGTTGAGATCAAGTTCATCAAGTCTTCAAATCAAGTTCAAGTTCAAGATCAAGACCGCAAGATTCAAGAAAAAGCTACCAAGCCCTTGGATTCAAGCACAAGTCAAGATCAAATCTGTCAAGTTCAAGATCAAGCTCGAAGCCCTTGAATTTATAATTGAAAAGGCGAATCAGAGGAATCATAGAGATTGTAACACTCACTTATTAAAATCAATAAATTGATTGTTGCAGTATTTTTCTTATCTTAGTTATTTATTCTTGGTCTCGAGAATTTTATTGTCCAACACACTCTACATACATGGGTATTTATAGAAGCTTTTGTACTGATTTGGGGCGAGGGGAGAGGGAGGGAGGGGGGACGGAGGGGTAAAGAGGAAAAACTAATTTGAGAGTTGAATTTCAAAATTATTTTACTGTTGTTGCGTTGAAATTGTGGGTTTTATTGATGTTACTGATACAGGTTGCTGTTGTTGTTATCGGTTGTTGTTGATTTTTGGTGTGTTAAAATTGTTGCGGCTGTTACAAAGTTGAACTGGGTAAAGGGGTTTGTCTGGTTGCTGATGTGTTTTACTATATATAATAAGTGTCTTGTGCTTCTTGCTTCAGCTGCTTCAATCGTAATTTTACAATATTACTCCTAATTAATTACTATAAGTTATTTAAGTATTTAAAAATTTGTAATATTAAATAAAAATATAAAATAATCGACATGCCTACTTGTGTTGCCTGCTTCAGCTGCTTCAATTGTAATTTGATTATATTATGCCAAATTAATTACTATAGATTATTTAAGTATTAAAAAATTCTAATATTTAATAAAAAATATAAAATTGACAAAAAATAATAAATTAACTTTTGATTTTTTAAATTAACTTGATGTCTTATATGATGCCTATTTAAGCTTTTTTCACAAGTATTTTTTAAAATTTTTTTTATTATATCACTTCTAATTAGTTATTATAAGTCATTTAAGATGCGAGTTCTTCGCTGCTTCAATCGTGATTTTATTATATCACTCATAATTCATTATTACGACCGCATTAGAAAATTAATAATATTTCATAAAATAAACACAAAATGATATGTCAACATAAAACATTTGATTGACTATCAAAATTATATTGCTATCACATAAGTTAACTTTGGAAATTATATTAGTGTCACTTAAATTAAAATAGAAGAAATTGTATTATAAATCATAATAATTAAAAATTAAAATTATTTTGATAATTAATTATCTAAATTATATTTGTGTCACATAAATTGAGATTAAAAAAATAACATATATCACGGGCCCTTCAATGTCTATTGCTGTTAAAAGTATAAAGGAATTATTCTCAAATATAGACCCCAATTAGGGTGGCTTTCAAATTTTAGCCCCAAATAAAAAGACTTTGTCAAAATAGCCTTAACTTGTTAAGTCATATTTTTTGGACGAAAATACCCTTCTCCAAATTATTCGCTGTTAAATCTATTTCGTGGTCTATCGAAAATAGCCTCTCTACTTCTCTTGAGGTAGTGGTATGGTCTGCGTACACTCTACCCTCCCCAGACCCCACTAGGTAGGAATACACTGGGTATGTTGTTGTTGTTGTTAAATCTATTTCGTCTTCAGAATTGACTTTTTCTTCCTTTCTTTCTTCCTAATTCAAGAATTAAGTTTTTCTTCCTCTCTTTCTTCTAAATTTTAGAATCAATTTTTTCTTCCAAATTCCAGAATCGACTTTCAAATATTCGCAGAATCAACTTTAGCCGTAAGGGTCCTTCAGGTATGACATTCATCATCAAAATTCATTGTGGTAATTTTAGCTTATTGATGCATTGTGGTAATTTTAGCTCGTTATATAATTAGCATATTTATTTGATTTTTGGGGAGGTGAACGTAAGCTGAACTTGGGATATGTTGTTGTTATAGTAACATATTTACCATTGAGGAATTCCATCAAACAGGTTGTGGGGAGTTTGTTATTGCGGTTATAATTATGTTTGAGTAGTTGTGGGGGGGGGGCAGTCATGGAGGGAAAGGCCATTAATATGGGAGTTAACGTTGATCGCAACATATTTTGTGAAGGCCAAATGTATAAGGTCAAGGTGGTACAAGAAATTAGTTCCAAGTATTTCAAACTAGTGGTATAATTAGCATTAGAAGATGATGAGGAATTGTGTCGATCAGGTTGTGGGGAGTTTGTTATTGAGATTATAATTGTGTTTGAGTAGTGCGATAGTTTGGTCTTGGAGGCAAAGGCTGTGTTTTCCATCTCAGATGAATCCATCCTATATTTTAGAGAGTAAAAAAGCACTAAATTGTTGATTCTAAGATAGAGCACCTCAGCTATTAGCTTGTATAACATAGAGCAACAGGCAATAGATTTAAACTCTCTAATGGTAGTAGGATTTGGTACTTTAGGTAACAAGGTTACTATTATACAGTTCACTGCATTATACAACTTTTTCGTGTTAAAAAAATCCTTCATTGTTGAACACACATCATATTTAATCCTTCATCTTTTGTTAACTACAGTAGTATTGGTTACGTCTACTTTAGGATAGTAGTATTCATGAATTCATCTCTTTTTACTGCTCGCAGTATGGAAGGGTAAGGGGTTATTAACTGAGAGCTTTGGAAAAACACAATAAAAGTCTAAGTATATATTACCGTTCCCACATCCTTTATCATCTGGTCTTTGTCCTTGTCCAGAGTAATTTTGTTTACGAAATTACCAAAATGATAAGAATACCAAGGAAGCGATCCTCCATTTATTAGAGCCCCAATACAACCCAACAACAGCAGTACTATATCCAACTTGGTTGAGTATATGAACAAGCTTAGTAATCCAACTTGCTTAGGAGCTACCGTGCCATCTTCTTCATCATGTATTGCGTGGCTCTTGTTAGTATCATCGTACAAATCATTTCCATATAGATGGAGATTTGATTGTCTAGAAGGTTGAACATGGTGGCTCTGCACCTCATAAACATGATCATCACATTTCACCTCACAATCTGATGTATTGGTTGTCATGCCCTGTTTTCGGCAAGGTTAAACAAAACATGACTTATTGGACTCAAAAAATTAAATTTTGTATAGAGTCGCCACCTAATTTTAAAGGAAACTAAGGAAACCTATTTATTTGTCGATACATATGATTAATGTTTTAGTCTGCGAAAACCTATTGAGACTCTAGGTAAGGGTTCAAATTATCCTGAAGGGAAGGGGTTAGACGCCCTCCAGGATCCACAAATGTGGTACTCGGCTAGACTAAACTTATCAATGAGGGAGGAGGTATAAATATTTAAAATAATGCAAAAGTGTATGTGTATTAAGTATAAAATAATTTTTTTGAAAAAAATATAAATGTTTAAAACCATGTAAAAGTATATGTATATTAACAATATAAATAAAATCTATTGTTATAAAAACATGTAAAAGATATGTATAAAATGTATAAATTACATGTAAAAAAGAAAAGCATATTATGATGTATGAAAAGAAATGTATTTTAATGTGTCATGAAAAGAAAAGGTATTTACAAGTA
>NC_061114.1:206543381-206579898 GCF_002878395.1 Capsicum annuum
TTTTATGATGCATGAAAAAGAAATGTATTTTTTGTATGCCATAAAAAGAAATGTATTTACAAGTAATATTTTTTATCTAATTAAAATTATAAAGGAAAGTAAAATTTATTTGAAAAGAAAAGACTACAATATATATATAAAATACTTATTTAACTTGACTCTTTTATTTAAGTGTATCAAAATAATATATATGTTTTGTTGAAAAAAATATAAACAAATGTACATTAATATATGTGTGTAAAGAAAAACTTATTCTAAAGAAAAAAACTACGTAATAGTATTTTTAGTGTGAAAGTATAAAATGTATGATTAAATAATCTAAGTTAATCTAATATTTTTACATGAATATTAACGGCCTAAATTTGCCTAAAAACATGGTGAAGATTACGTAAATAAAAAATATCCCGCCCAACACTCCAAAAATAAAGCTTTCACTATGATTAAATTTGTACAAGTGCGAGAATATAAAAAATATAAACGCATAATTTAAAGTCTTCTTTGACTGTCATTTCCAATGATGGTTCCCAATAAGTTGTATAAACACTAATATTAAAAATGTTAGTAACAAATAAATAATAATCAAAATAAATTAAAAAATATGTGTGCGTATGCGTATTTTAAAATATAATTTTTGTTAAAATGTCGGCTCAGATAAAGTTTTAAAATATTATAAAGAGTTCGTCATTGCACAAAAATATTTAATTTTTGTTACGTATTTGTATACGTAATGTCCGTCTTTTATTCGGGAAGGCCTCGAAAACTGACGGGAATTTTTTCATTGGCCAATGTGTCTATTTCTGATATAAAGTAAATAACTTGGAAAGTAAAGATCCCTTTTTTGTATTGGGGTGGCCTCAAGTATCCGACGGAGAGATAATGTCATTGGCCAAGAATATTTAGTTTGCCATAAAATAGATAAATTTGAGAAAATAAAGTCCATCTTTTGTAATGTGGTGGCCTCAAAAATCCGACGAAAAGATATTTTCATTGGCCAAAAAATATTTATTTTGAGTATATGTATGTGTTTTTGAGGAAAAAAAAAGATGAACAAATTTTGTGTATGATAAAAATATGCGTGGTGAGGAATATGTGTGTGTAGTGAAGAAGTGTGTGTTTGGGAGAGAAGAAAAATATGTGGGGATGATAAATGTGTCTATGTATTTGTGAATGTGTATTTTATTTGTGTATTTGTATGTGAGAAGAGAAAAAATATGTGTATTATATTTTTGAAAAAAAAAGAATAAAATATATAAAAAGAAAAATAATTTGTTTATATTTTGAGAGAGGGGAGAAAGAAGAATGAAATGTATATATGGTGACAAACATGTGTGTGTGTGAGAACGGAAAAAGATGACTAAAATTTTTGTGTTTGCGGGAGAGGAGAAAGAGGTGAAAAATATGTGTGAATTTTTTGAGAGAGAGGAAGAATAAAAATGTGTGTCTGAAAATGCCTTCCCATCACTCCTATTTATAATGAAATTGAGCACCTCTTATTGTCCAATGGATAAAGAGATGTCTCCTCTTTATATAATAGCACATCCTTTGGTCCTTAAGGTATTGACCAAAGGATTTTTATCTTTTTGACCAATGGATAAAATTGTTGTCCAAAGGATAGTGTCATTGAGTGGTCATTGTTAGATGTGACAAGACATTATGTGTAGTCATTGTCACATGTGACAAGACATCATTGTGTAGTCATTGTCGAATGTGACAAGATATTATTGTATGGTCATTGTCGGATGCGACAAGACATTATTGTGTGGTCGTTGTCGGATGTGACAATACATCGAATTATTATACTGTATAAAATTAATTGATTTGAATTAGCATTTGCGGACCGTAAAAATGTACAAAATGCAAGTATTGATTTGTAATTATGAAAATTGTAAAGAATGTTAAAAATATTGAAAAATGTACTTTAATTTTTAAAAATGATACAAAAATGTGATATCATGTCGTGTACATGTGTAAATGATTGTAAAATGTCGAAAACGATAATGAATTGATAAAAATTCTAAATAAGGATGAGTATCAATAATTTGTCAACAATTTTAAAAAAGATATGAAAATTATATTTTTTGCCCTTTAACGATCAGGAAGCCTGAAGACGTTAATTTTAGACATGGAGAGCAAAAGTTGGGTGTCAACAGTTGCCCCTTTTCGTTTGAGGACGATGTAGAAATCTTCAAACGAAAACATTGACGTGTAGCCAATTTTGCTCGACAAAAATGATATATTTTATTTTTGAAGAAAAAATTTGACCAAACTCCAATTTAGAGTTGCCTACATACCTTATGAGGATTAGGTCGGGTGTAGTTCAAAAGATTGGGCAAACCACCATGTTATTAAGAGTGAGAGACCATAGAAGTAATTAATAAAATATAGACTATTTGGGAAAAGAAGTGTTCATCTATTCCTGATGTTCCTTTCGAAATTACCCCAGTATCGAGCTGTGAGATGCTGGGAATGGAAGATTGTGTATTTGATGGGGAGAAATAATGATTGTGAGGTTGTAATGACCGAACTCTGCATAGAGCTTCCTACATATCTCGAGTGTCACGAGAATCAGGTCAATGTAGTTCGAAATGAGAAAATAGAAAATTTTGGGGTGATTAAAAATTTGCCCCGGTGTATGATGGGTGGGATATGAAAAAAATGCCTTTTTATTTTGAATTATATTTTCAGTTGAAAAATGAATGATGTCTCCGATTGTCTTCGGGGACCTAAGGATGAATGATGTCTCTGATTGCTTACAAAAACTTGGGGATGAATATTGTCTCCGATTGTTTATGGGGACTTATCTGATGAATGAAAAATGTCTTCAATTGTCTATAAAGACTTGATGCATGTCATCTCCAATTATCTTATGGAGACTGATGTTGAATGTCATCTTCGATTGTCTACAGAGATTAATGTGATGAATGATGATATCTTTGATTGTATACGAAGATTGATGTTGATTATCGTCTTAAATTGTCTATGAAAACTGACGGATGACATCTCTAATTATTTATGGAGACTGATGTTGATGATTGTCTCTGATTGCCTACGGATACTAATGTGATGAATGGTGTCTTTAATTGTCTATGAAGACTTGATGACTTCTCCAATTGTCTATGTAGATGGATGTTGAATGATGATGTCTTCGATTGTCTGCGAAGACTTGATGTATGATACCTCTAATTGTCTATAGAGGCTAATGTTGATTGTTGTCTCCTATTGTCTACGGAAACTGATGTGATGCCTTTGATTGTTTACTAACACAGATGCATGGCGCTCCAATTATCTATGAAGGCTGGTATGGATTGTCGTCTCCAATTGTCTACGGAGACTGATATGACGCCTTTGATTTTTTATGAAGACAGTTGCATGACCCCCCAATTATCTATGGAGGCTAATGCGATGAATGGTGTCTTCGATTGTTTACGAAGACTTGATGACATCACCAATTATCTATGGAGATTGATGTAGATTGTTGTCTCCAATTGTCTACGGAGACTGTGTGATGGTCGTCCTCAATTGTCTATGAAGACTAAGGACATCAACCAGTGAGGTAATGGCCTCTCGATTGGTGGAACATCTGTAAGGTAATAGACTCTTGACTGGCGGGGCTACGAAAATAAAAGAGCTCTCGACTGGTAGAGCAATTTGAAAGGTAATAGTCTCTCGACTGATGGGGCTACGGAAATGTAAAAGCCTCTCGACTGGCGGGGCTTTTGAAGGGTGATAGCCACTCGACTGGCGGGACTATGAAAATGTAAGAGCTCTGAGAACACCTAATAGAAAAGCACAATATCTGTGTTTGAATGTGAGAACTTCAAAAGAAGAATCAATTGCCTGTATTTGGAGGTGAGTGTCTTGCATGTAAAGTGTAATGCATGTATGTGAAGGCATGTATTTGAAAGGAAAGAAAATTATTTTTTGCATTTTTGTTGTAAAAAATGTGTTGAAAGATGAAAAATGCGGGAGATTTCTTTGCGTTTTCTTTCTGAGAAATGTGAAAAGGTGAAACTGCAGAATATTGTTTTGTATTTTCTTTGTAAGAAATGCTGAAAGTTGAAAATGTAGAAAATTATTTTGTGTTTTTCTTGTAAAAAGTGTTGAACAGCGAAACAAAATTATTTTGTACTTTCTTTTATAAGAAAGGCTGAAAGTTAAAAAATGTAGAAAATTATTTTGTTTTTTATTTGTAAGAAATGTTGAAAGTTGAAAAAAGCGTAATCGTGCCTTGACTGTAGTTGGTATCAACAATTAGTAGTGTGTATAAAAAATTTTCCCATCTCTTCCAGCTATCCGAGATTGACTTCAGGGTAACTCTTATAGCTTCAAGTGGTACCTCAAGCATACCTAAGTATCGGCAAGATTCGTTCGTCTTACTTCAAACAAGGATTTTGGACTGTGCCTATTCTCATGTTTCAAGTGCGCTCTCCAGAAAGAATGTCTCGTTCTCACACTTATTTGAATATTATTTTCTTTTGAATTTGGAGATGTCTAGAAATATACACTCACACTCAGGAAGAAGTTCAATGAATGCAATTGTGATACCATAGACTTGGCCTTCATGTAAGTATCCACTAATGTGAGAAAACTTAGAGTAGGATCTTGTAGGACTTGTTATTGGCTTGTATGTAGACTTGGGGTCGGGTAGGATGACATCTGGGATAAAAGTGACTAATTCCTCAATGAACATTGCACTGTATCCGTGCTTTTGACGCTCTATCTTCTTTATTGTGCTTCTTTGACCCTTGTTTTGTATTTGTTTCGACTTCTTTTGAATCTTGTGTTGGATTTTTTTCCCCTTTCGATATATTTTCCTTCCTTTTTTTCTTTTTGGGGGATGATAATTCCCCTCTTGCTCCTTCTTTCTTTGAATTTGTATTTTATTTTGTTCTTCTAGGGATATATGTCCTTTTTCTTTGGCATCTCGAATCTTCATTCAAAACTTGCACATACTTAGCGCGCTCAAGGAGGTGGGCCAAAGAGGGATAGTGCATGTAAGCACTCAAAAGGTATAGGCTCAGATGTGGTTATTCTAAAGAAAGGTTTCAGGCTCAAAGAGGGGAAATACTAGGGATCGATGTCATTTAGTAGGCTGTGGAAGGCACAATATAGTCAAGAAAGGCCTACAATCCTTTCCCAAACTAAGTGTAACTCAGAATTTTACCTTAACAGACATTCCGGCCAAGTTCTGGCTCAACAATGCAATGCAATGAACTAGTCTAAAGCTTGCCACACAATGCACTTGAAATGATGAGGTTGGTTTCGTTCTCGTCTTAGATATATGCGAGAGAATTTTCGAGTGTTACTCAGGTTTGATTAAAAAGTACCAAAGAATCTATGGTTTACCATGAATTCGATCCTCTCCATCATACCAATTTGTTCTTTCTCATGCATACTCATAATTATATTGGTACCAACCAAGTGAAAATTCTAATAAAATTTACTTATTTTTTATTTTTCAAAAAAAAAAAAAAGATCGAACCCAAATGAAGGTTGCTTATGTATCTTGTGAAAACAAGAATCAGGTCTGCGTAGTTTAGGCAAATTTGTAAATGTGCATATAGTATGTATGAATGTACAAGAATGGTGGTCATCGTCGAAAATAATGTGAAAGACGATAAAAAGAAACTGTTTATAACATCAAAATTATTTCGATCAGACGATCGAGGGAATGGATGTCAAGCATGAGGAGAGTTTTGAAACTACTTCAAAGTTTCACCAAGATTCAGAAGGTCAGACATTGAAGAAATTCTGATTTTATTTTGCCATAGTTGGCAGGGTTGTTATGAATGAAAGAATATTTAACCCTTGCTTTGAGGATGGATATTGATATGCCATAAATTTAATGGTTTACGACATTCGAAAGAAGAAAATAGGTGTTTTTGAATCAAAATTGGTTGAGGATTTGGAGGAGGCCGGCTTTGCACTAATATAATTGGGATTTGAATTTGAGAAGATATTGATTGACGCTCTTGAAGAATTTTGGAGAGCGTTTTTTAACTGTTCCTGAAAATTTGCCCTAGTTTTGAATACCAGAGAAATCATTCTGAAACAGTGAAGAGACCGAACCCTCATACAAGGCCGCCTACGTATCTTGTCAGGACAAGAATCAGGTCAAAACATAGTTCAAACCTGTTTTTTGAGTTTGTATATAGCGTGATTTATTTCTAAATTAAGAATTTTCCTAAATGGCTGAGAGTAGGACCGAATAATTGCGAAAAGGCACACTAACCTAAATGCACCAATTCTGAAACTAAAGAATCCAAAGAAGGTTCGGAGGAGTGCAGTACACCCCTCGCGTGTTCGGTGTGTGAATTGTGTATGACCAAAGACTCAATGAAATTGTGATTTATGATTAAATAAAGTAAAAAAATAATGTGTAGCAGTTTTTCAATGTACAGATAAAGTGTATACGAACAAGTAATGAATCAAAGAATTGATAAGACAACAAAACTAATTTGTGCAAATAATGTAAAATTTATGAATAAACAGATAAAGAATCAAAGAATTTAATTGCATGCAAAAATGTAAAAGTACCTCCCTCGATTGAAAAATTGAGTCTATCATGGTTAGAACCTATTGTTAATCCTCAGCAGAGTCATCATTTTGTCATGCCCTGTTTTCACCAAGGTTAAACAAAACATGACTTATTGGACTCTAAAAGAATTAAATTTTGTATAGAGTCGCCACCTAATTTTAAAGGAAAATAAGGAAAGCTATTTATTTGTCGATACGTATGATTAATGTTTTAGTCTGCAAAAACCTATTGAAACTCTAGGTAAGGGTTCAAATTATCCCGAAGGGAAGGGGTTAGGCGCCCTTCAGGATCCACAAATGTGGTACCCGGCTAGACTAAACTTATCAATGAGGGAGGAGGTATAAATATTTAAAATAATGCAAAAGTGTATGTGTATTAAGTATAAAATAATTTTTTTGAAAAAAATATAAATGTTTAAAACCATGTAAAAGTATATGTATATTAACTATATAAATAAAATCTATTGTTATAAAAACATGTAAAAGATATGTATAAAATGTATAAATTACATGTGAAAAAGAAAAGTATATTATGATGTATGAAAAGAAATGTATTTTAATGTGTCATGAAAAGAAAAGGTATTTACAAGTAATATTTTTTATCTAATTAAAATTATAAAGAAAAGTAAAATTTATTTGAAAATAAAAAACTACAATATATATATATATATATATATATATATATATATATATATATAAATTACTAATTTAACTTGACTCTTTTATTTAAGTGTATCAAAATAATATATATGTTTTGTTCGAAAAAAATATAAACAAACGTACATTAATATATGTGGGTAAAGAAAAACTTATTCTAAAGGAAAAAACTACGTAATAGTATTTTCAGTGTAAAAGTATAAAATGTTTGATTACATAATCTAAGTTAATCTAATATTTTTACATGAATATTAACGGCCTAAATTTGCCTAAAAACATGGTGAAGATTACGTAAATAAAAAATATCCCGCCCAACACTCCAAAAATAAAGCTTTCACTATGATTAAATTTGTACAAGTGCGAAAATATAAAAAATATAAACGCATAATTTAAAGTCTTCTTTGACTATCATTTCCAATGATGGTTCCCAATAAGCTGTATAAACACTTGTAATAAAAATGTTAGTAACAAATAAATAATAATCAAAATAAATTAAAAAATAAGTGTGCGTATACGTATTTTAAAATATAATTTTTGTTAAAACGTGGGTTCAGATAAAGTTTTAAAAGATTATAAAGATTTCATTATTGCACAAAAATATTTAATTTTTGTTACGTATTTGTATATGTAATGTCAGTCTTTTATTCGGGAAGGCCTCGAAAACTGACAGGAGTTTCTTCATTGGCCAATGTGTCTATTTCTGATATAAAATAAATAACTTGGAAAGTAAAGATCTATCTTTTGAATTGGGGTGGCCTCAAGTATCCGACAGAGAGATAACGTCATTGGCCAAGAATATTTATTTTGTCATAAAATAGATATTTGTGAAAATAAAATCTGTTTTTTGTAATGGAGTAGCCTAAAAAATCCGACGGAAAGATATTTTCATCGGCCAAAAAATATTTATTTTGAATATATGTATGTGTTTTTGAGAAAAAAAAAAGATGAATAAATTTTGTGTATGATAAAAATATATGTGTGGTGAAGAATATGTGTGTGTAGTGAAGAAGTGTGTATTTGAGAGAGAAGAAAAATATGTGGGGATGATAAATGTGTGTATGTATTTGTGAATGTGTATTTTATTTGTGTATTTGTAGGTGAGAAGAGAAAAAATGTGTGTATTATATTTTTGGAAAAAAAGAATAAAATATATAAAAAGAAAAATGATTTGTTTATATTTTGAGAGAGGGGAGAAAGAAGAATGAAATGTATATATGGTGACAAGCATGTGTGTGTGAGAGAACGAAAAAGATGACTAAAAGTTTTGGGGAGAGGAGAAAGAGGTGAAAAATATATGTGGATTTTTTGAGAGTGAGGAAGAATAAAAATGTGTGTCTGAAAATGCCTTCCCATCACTCCTATTTATAATGAAATTGGGCACCTCTTATTGTCCAATGGATAACGAGATGTCCCCTCTTTATATAATAACACATCCTTTGATCCTTAAGGTATTGACCAAAGGATTTTTATCTTTTTGACCAATGGATAAAATTGTTGTTCAAAGGATAGTGTCATTGAGTGGTCATTGTTAGATGTGACAAGACATTATGTGTAGTTGTTGTCGGATGTGACAAGACATCATTGTGTAGTCATTGTCGGATGTGACAAGACATTATTGTGTGGTCATTGTCGGATGCGACAAGACATCGAATTATTATACTTTGTAAAATTAATTGATCTGAATTAGCATTTGCGGACCGTAAAAATGTACAAAATGCAGGTATTGATTTGTAATTATGAAAAATATAAAGAATGTTGAAAATATTATAAGATGTAATTTAATTTTTAAAAATGTTACAAAAATGTGATGTCATGTCGTGTACGTGTGCAGATGATTGTAAAATGTTGAAAACGATAATAAATTGATAAAAATTCTAAAATCAGGATGATTATCAATAATTTGTCAACAATTTTAAAAAAGATGTGAAAATTATATTTTTTGCCCTTTGACGATCAGGAAGCCTGAAGACGTTAATTTTAGACATGGAGAGGAAAAATTAGGTGTCAACATCTGTGTTGAAGCTATGTCCCATCTGATTGATGTGTCCATAATGACCTCTTACGATAACACGATTATGTGCATTTGACCTGCAACGTTAAATTAATATGATTAGAAAATCTGTATACATGCAGATTGATGCTGTGAAACCAATTTGACCTGTTGTGTTTGCTTAAGAATATATAGTGAAGTATTCAAAGTTTGCTCTCTAACATCTGAAGCTTTTCAATGAGATGTTCACACAATTAAGTATTTATCATAGCATTTAGATGCCTTATGTTTGACTCTAACTGTACTAAAATACACGGGGTTTGAATCACCTTGCTTATACACAAATCTTTGAATTTTTATTGTAACATGCTCTCTTTAATATTGCTCCACTTCTCAATAATAGTCAGTACATCATTCTCTTTTAAGGCCATACTATCAGAGTATAGAGTTGATAAACTATGTTGTATCACTTGCAACGTATCTCTGAAGTAAACAACCCTCTTAGAATCACCCCTATATTGTGTGTTATTCAGTAGTTTCAAGTGCGATTTTAGCATCTTCAGATTTTGCCATACATTTCAAGTTATGCCCCATGGGCAAGAGTTGACACTTCCTTAGTCTGTAATGATTTAGAAGATGACCTATAACTCTTTGCCCAGAGGCAAGACTGAGACAGTTATTCCCCATAGCAAGAGTTGACACTGCCATAGTCTGTAATGATTTGACAAATGACCTATAACTCTTGCCCTAGAGACAAGATTTTGCTAGGGATGCCCCATGGACAATAGTTGACTATGCCTTACTCTTTAATGATTTTACTTGTTGAAGATATATATTTTAAATTAAATTATTACTAATCTTTTGTTGTTTAATTTTTCACAAGGGTTGTGCTTGGAATGGATGAAAACGAAATGAGTATTGAAAGTATTGGTAGAAATAATGAGTTACAGGTTATTGAACAAATATTGGAGGCTGAAATAGCTGAGCCATCCAAGATTAAGAGGGTACGCCAAAAAAAGAAGAGGATACTTGATGTCGAGACTACTTTCTTGAGACACAATGCCTCTTTGAAATGAGGTAAATGTTAAGTCGATCTTCATTGACAAACAAAATATGATGACATGCACGTCAAACATTGCAATTACACACAACATCTAATTTAAGGTTATCAAATCAAGCACAACAAGATATTCACTGCGATATTTGGACGACAACTGTGTGTGGTGGTTTCATGCCTCGAAGATTCCCGATTCCTTGCTCTTTCAGGTTACTACATATGAAAAGGGTCACAGTTTCTCAGTTGATTTCATAACGTCCGACCACAGGAATGAAAAATCAAAGGTTATATATGACTATATACTAGATCTCGTGCGTGACTCTAGTAATGTAATCACACCCAACTTCGTGGTAGATGAAGTGAGAAAAAAATATGAAATTATCATATCCTACAATAAAGGATGGCGAGAGATTCAACATGCCTATACGGTGATAAGAGGAACCACAGAAGAGAACTACAATAGGTTGCCATCGTATCTTCACATGATGAAAGAAAATAAACTAGGTACGCACAAAAACATAAAGATGGATGATGAGAATAGGTACAAACGCTATACTGTTGAAATTGACAACTTTTTTCCAAGAGGCAACAATTTATCCTTTATTTGCACTGATTAGATTATTAACATAGATGGAATTCTTGCCTCATGGGCAAGACTTGTTTTAGAAAATTATTGAATTTGAAAAATTTTGCCCAAGAGGCAACAATTTATTCTTTATTTACACTAATTAGATTATTAACATAGATGGAACTCTTGCCTTATGGGCAAGACTTGGTTTAGAAAATTATTGAAATTGAAAAATTTTGTCCAAGAGGAAACAATTTATCCTTTATTTGCACTGATTAGATTATTAACATAGATGGAACTCTTGCCTCATGGGCAAGACTTGGTTTAGAAAATTGTTGAAATTGAAAACTTTTGCCCAAGAGGCAACAATTTATCCTTTTTTTGCACTAAGTAGATTATTAACATTGATGAAACTCTTGCCTCATGGGCAAGACTTCATTTATAAAATTATTGAAATTAAAAAATTTTGCCCAAGAGGCAATAATTTATCCTTTATTTGCATTGATTAGATTATTAACATAGATGAAACTCTTGTCTCATTGGCAAGACTTGGTTTAGAAAATTGTTGAAATAGAAAACTTTTGCCCAAAATGCAAAAGTTTATGCTTTATTTGCATTGATTAGATTATTAACATAGATGGAACTCTTGCCTCATGGGCAAAACTTAGTTTAGAAAATTGTTGTACAAATGCTATCCTGTTGAAGTTGAAAACTTTTGCCCAAGAGGCAAAAGTTTATTCTTTAATTGCACTTAGATTATTAACATAGATGGAACTCTTGCCTCATGGGCCATACTTAGTTTAGAAAATTATTGTACTCTAATTATAAACATCAAATGCAAATTGTTACTAATATTCTTTTGCTCAACACAGGTTTCAATATGCATTCTTTGCTTATGGCTCTTCAATCATTGGATGGACCAACTGTAGACTCGTAATAATGGTAGATTTAACATTTTTGCTGGCAAAATATCATGGTGTCCTCATGATATAAGTGTCAAAGGACGGAAACAACAACATATTTCCTTTGTCTTTTGGAATTGGAGACTCAGAAAATAATGTGTCTTATAACTGGTTCTTCAATCAGTTAAGACATGCAATTGGGGTACGTGAACAATTGTCTATTCTATCAGATCGTCACCTAGCCATTGCAAATACAATTTCAAATATCTATCCATAGTGTTAGCACGGGATATACATCTATCACATGGAGAAGAATTTAAGAAAAAGATACTTCTCAGATGTGATTCTATCACTCTTCTACAATGCAGCAACAACATACAAACAAACTGAATTTTATACTTTCATGGATGATATAGAAAAATTTGACAAAGTTGTTATGGAGTACTTAAAAGATGAAGAACCAGAATGATGGGCTCGTTCATTTCATACCAATGAAGGTACAATATGCTTACGACTAACAACGTGGAGTCCATGAATGCGGTACTTAGAAAATCCAGGCAATTGCCACTACTGGGTTTGATCAATTACATTCAGAATAAGTTATAAAGTTGGTTTATGAAAGAAAAATGGAATCGCAAGGCAACTTTCATGACATCACACGTTGATCGGAAGTGGAGGTGACTGACAAGATTTAAGTCACCTTGAAATTGAAAGTAAGTGATTGAAATTGTATTTTGCTAATAGAGAAATATACTATTACTATTTTTTGATCGCAGATTATACATAGCTGGTTTACTATTATTTGTGATTTATTGCTATTTTTTTTATTTCCTTGAGATTCACACGCAAAATATGCATTTTGTTGCTTCTGCTCATAGCTGCGTGATCGTTTGTGATTTGATGTTGTATGCTTGATTGTAGCTGTTTTTTGGTTGCCTCAAGATTCATCCCCTATGTATGTTTGATTACTCTGTATGGCTGATTCTGCTGATATACTAGATGTTTCACTATCATAGTTGATTCTAATCCTAGATTAGATGCAATGTCTGTTTTATCTCAGTTTATTTGTAGCTGATTCTCCTGCTTATATGTTGGAAACATCACTATTGAATCAGCTTCTGTTCCTAAGCAAGGTTCTATCTTTTCCATATAATATAAGGAATTTGACTTTGAAAGCTCATTCCTTGGCTGACAGATCCTTCTCCTGCACTTTCCCTGACCAAGCCAAGCAGTAAAACTCTAACTATCCCCTATATTAACCCTTCTCTTCCATTTTGAAATAGAACCTTAATTGTTACTCTTTATTATTGGTCACTTATAATTAGATTTTTGATTAGTTAAATATTACATTGTGATTTGATGTTATATTCTTGATTGTAGCTATTTTTTGGTTGCCTTAAGATTCACCCCCTATGTATGATTGATTACTCTGTATGCCCGATTCTGCTAGTATACTAGATGTTTCACTAGAAGTTGTCATTTATTTGTCATTTTATTTATAGGTAGACCCCATTGATGCAACAATATTTGTAATAAGAGAAGAAGGAGTTGAATATATTGTAGACCTAAAGAGCAGGACTTGTCAAGGCTTGGTATTTCAAACAGATGAGATACCATACACCCATGCAATTGCAGCGATAGAGAGTGGACATATGAAAAAGTCTATCTATTGTTCTCGTTGGTTCTCAAGACAGTCTTGGCTACAAACATACCAGGGAGAAATCCTACTAGTTGGAAGCACAACATCATGGATTGTCCCAGATAGCATAAAGGATCTGATCACAAAGCCCCCGAATAAGGAGGTTCTGCTTGGGAGAAGACAAACATCCAAATATCCTTGCAGAACAGAATCTTCAAGAAATAATTACAGATGTTTGAGATGCAAAAGGGCCAGGCATAACAGATCAAATTGTCACTATACTCCTATCCTTCAGCCATATGTAAGAAGATACAGAAAGAAAAATAAGAAAACATGATTAGTTTTACTTTTATCCGAGCAGTTGGATCAAAATAGCAGTTATAATAGGATTTTTTTATCCCTATTTTAGTTAGTAACAAGTACTTTTGACTTTCAATCATGAATGTCTTCTTATTTATATGAATTTTTAACTTTTGGAGAAGTATTGATACAAGAGAGATAAAAAAGACACGAAAACACACCCCAAAACAGTCCACAAATCACTAAGATCCTTGGACCTATTGGAGACCTCTCTCGGATTCACAAATACAAATAGAATACAAGATGAGCAAGGTATATTTCACACCAAAAAAGAAACAATACGTGAAGAACAAGATGAACACAAAGGCACAAGATTCGTATTTAACAATAACAACAAGACACAAGATTATAACACAAACACTAAACAAGATTATAAGAAAATAAAGGGATAGAAAGATAGACCAATGGTTGGTATAATCTTAAAAACCCAAAAATATGGTATTGTTGGATCCTTAACACCACACACAACAAAAACCTATCTCTTACAAAGACACAAGATAGGATTCCACCTCCCAAGCATTGATGTTTCCAAGCAAAATGCAAACACAAGTGATTCCATACTTGTATAAGCCCTAGTTTTGGTTGGTGGCATTTCCAAGTCCTAACTATAGTGTTTAAAGTCTTACAAGACTTAAAAATATCATCCAAAATCTGCCAATGAAACCCTAGAAATGTTTCGTATATATTACAATAGAATTAGAAGTTAAAATGACCAAAAGGGCCCTTCAAGAATGGGCCTCTCCTCTAGTGTATGTAGCGGGCTATTTTGGTGTGTATTGGGGACCTTAATTACACTTATCTTGCACACACACTTGGACAACTTCAATACACACCCACATGAGTCCATCTATGTGATTGCACTCGTATCATCCTCTCTATCTTGAGTGAAATTTGCCCACAAATTCACGATTTCACCTTGTTCAATCGGCCACTTCAGAAGTGATCACTCAAAATAGTCCGCAAAACATGAAAAACCCTAGAGTTCAATAAAACTTGGCACATATCAAAACCGACTCCAAAAATAGTCCACTAACAAGATGGACCCGAGAGCAACACAAACACAATTCGAGGCTAATATCTTTATTTTGAACCTGGCTTCCTCTCCATCTTGAGTTTTGGCTTCAATATTATCTAAGTCAAGTCTCCCTCCATCATATAAGCATTGTCGTAGACTCCATATCTTTCATGTCCCTCTCTACCATGTTTCTCTTTTTGGATGTGTAGGCTTTGGTAAAATAGAGTTTCGATTGAGAGAATTGATTTGGTAAAGTAGACTATTTTGGTAATGTGGAGCTTCAATTGTGGAGATTGGATGGAAGGAAATTGGCTTACAAGTCCTTCTTGTTGGACTTGATCAACTAGCGGGGTAAAGGGTCTACCTTGTTCTCAATTTTGTGGGTAATTTGTAGCTTGGCTTATGGCATTTTGTGGTGAACTTGGAGGATTGGCTTTTATAGGTAAAGTTTCGGGAGTAAACGCACGAGAGTTCCTTCGTCTCTCCATTAGATCCAACCTCTCACTCATTGTTACCACATCCGAGTGAATGTTTTTAAGACCCACATTTGCCCTAGCAAGGTCTCGGGATAAAGCATCAAGGAGGGACAAAATGGTTTCCATTAGGGCCAAAAGTTACCTACAAACAACAAACAAGTTAGTTGTACAAGAATGGTCCTCACACTCTCGCTTGTACTCAATGAGGCATTGAGAAGTGGACCAAGTATCACAACGAGTCAAAAGAATAAGACACACAAAGGAACATATGCATGAAGAACAGTTTCAAAACTAACTTTCAATCTAGTACTAGCTTGTAAGTTAGTAATGGAATCAACAAACAAAACTACAGAAACAATAAAATGAAACTAAGAAATCTAAAATTTGAGCCAAAAGTTTTACGTGAACAGTAAAAATGATGATGTAGCAGTCACGTATTGGTTGCAGTTTTTCAATTTTATATTTCAATTTCAAGTCTTGGTCCTATTGTAATTTGGAATTGGTTAGGGAGGGAAATAAAAGTCTTTGGAGCTCTTTTTCAATTCAAGTTTCAAGACTTTGACTTTCGTGTACTCCTCCTTAAAACATGGACCCTTGTATCATGGAAAGTTGTTGGAAAAGGGTTGATAAAGCCTTTGGTGGTTGGGGTTATTTCAAGACTAACAATCTTTACCCTTTTCCTTGAACTTATAAGATCAACAACCACTTTTTCTTCAACAACATATAGAGATGGTGAAGAACACCGAGAACACAAACTTTGAGTCTTGAAGTTCTAAGGTTCAAGTTGGACCCTCGAAGAAAAACAACACCACCTTTTCAAGCTTAAAATCCACAATAAAATTCCCACAATACACGTTCAAAACTTGAACCAACAACAACAATCCCAACAACAATCAGTCACACTTTGGATTCACAACAACAACATCAATTTTTAAAGCTCAAACTTAGATTTAGACTCCTTTAGTGTTAGGGATGAAGAAGATAACACTACTAACAATATAACACACAAAAAGGACTCTTAGATCTAAGTTTACAAGACAAAAATCTCGGACAAGACACAACAAGACACAATTTTCGGCCAAGAACACACAAGTGGACATATTGCTATTTTCTGGAAATTTCAGTTTTTTGTTTTTTTTTTTAATTTTCAACTAAGAGAGCCCAAGATTGGTAGTGTGAGAACACGAACAGCCTTCTCTATGATACCAAATGATACAAGAGAGATCAAAAAGACATGAAAACACACCCCAAAACAGTACACAAGTCACTAAGATCCTTGGACCCATTGGAGACCTCTCTCGGATTCACGAATACAAACAGAATATAAGATGAACAAGGTATATTTCACACAAAAATAGAAAAAATATGTGAAGAACAAGATGAACAAAAGGCACAAGATTCGTATTTAACAATAACAACAAGACACTAGATTACAACACAAATACTAAAAAAGATTATAAGAAAGTAAAGGGATAGAAAGATAGACCAATGGTTGGTATAATCTTAAGAAACCAAGAATATGGTGCTCTTGGACCCTTAACACCACATACAACAAAACCTATGCCTTACAAAGACACAATATTGGATTCCACCTCCCAAGCATCGACGTTTCCAAGCAAAATGTAAACACAAGTGATTCCACACTTGTATAAGCCCTAGTTTCGGTTGGTGGATTTTCCAAGCCCTAACTATGGTGTTTCAAGTCTGACAAGACTTAAAAATATCATCCAAAATCTGCCAATGAAGCCTTAGAAATGTTTCTTATATATTACAATAGAATTAGAAGTTAAAATGACCAAAAGGGCCCTTCAAGAATGGGCCTCCCCTCTAGTGTATGTAGCGGGCTGTTTTGGTGTGTATTTGGGACCTTAATTACACTTCTCTTGCACACACACCTGGACAACTTTAATACACAACCACATGAGTCCATCTACGTGATCGCACTCGTATCAAGTATTTAACTGAATACCTTCTTATTGATTGTTTATAAAAATTACTTAGCATGATAAATTTTCTTATATATTGATGTATAAAAATATATCATATTAACAGGATTTGGGGAAGGACTACACCCCCAAGAGATGTGATGTGAATAATTCCACAGGATACACTTTAAAATTTGCCTTGAAGGCAAGATGCAGAACAAGTTGTGCCCTATGGGCAAAAGTTGACACTATCTTATTCTGAAATAATTCGGTAGATGATCTACAACACTTGACCTAGAGGCAAGAATTAAGCCCAAAAGAAACAAGTTATGCCCTATGGGCAAGAGTTGACACTAACTTAGCATGTAATAACTTGGTAGATGATTTGCTGATCATGCCCTAGAGGCAAAACTTAATACAACAAATGAACAAGTTATGTCCTATGGTCAAGTGTTGATACTAGATTAGTGTGTGATGATTTGGTGGATAATTTATAAGTCTTTCCCAAGAGGAAATATTTTTAGAACCCAAAGGAACAAGTTATGCCTCATGGGCAAGAGTTGACACTAACTTATTCTGCAATGATTCGACAAACGATCTACAATACTTGCCCTAGAGGCTAGACTTAGACATCAAAAACTATGAAAAGAAAAACACGGGGGAGTATTCAATTACGAGTAGAAAATAAGATGATACCAATCAACAAAACCAAACATCTACCCAAATAAATAAAAATAGAGAACCAACTACTGAGGAGGAGGAGATGCCCCTTGGATTACAAGGTCTAAACTGTTTCTTATTTTATGTCATTTAATCAAGGACAAATGTGATTGAAAAGTTCACAATGATCAAAATACTCATATAGCAGTCGCACATAATTAATGATAAGACAGGCCCCATAGGAACAAGTTATACTTCATGTGCATGAATTGGCCCTGCCACATTGTTTACTAATTTATAAGATTCTCAATAACTCTTGCCTCAGGGGCAAGACTTTCCACAAGGAAAGACAAAAAATATTCTTCGATAATAAAACATAAATATACAAAGATACCAACAAATGAATCAGTAGTGATTCTACATTGTATATTTCACGTTATCGCATAAAAAATAGTCGATTCAATTTGAAAAGACTGTTTAAACTTTACATAATCGCATAAAAATAGCTAAAAATCCTTCATGTTCAGTGAGTTTCAATAACTACAAAACTAAAAATAGATAAAAATCCTTCATGTGCAGTGAGTTTCAATAACTACAAAACTAAACTACTACTCCTGGTGCGTCCTCTTCCTCTTTTCCTTTCCAAATAATCTGCCAACTTTTTTTGTAGTGTTATCTTTTATACCAGCTTTTAGTTTTCTCTTTCCATAATCCCACAACAAATATCCATACCTCATGCGAACATGACCAATGTCAATCTATTTAGGAATATCTCTACCATGAATGACATGTTCAACAAATGCACAAACAAATGCTCCATAATTACCATGATACAAAAGAAATATATTGTGTGAATATATGGAAAACAACAAAAAAAAGAAGCAAAATGAACATTTAAAAAAATTTATGCAATGAGATACTATTGAGTTTGTTATGGCAGCTCATCAACCATTTTTATCGGCAAAGTGTCATTTTCAGATTTGGCAATGCCCTTCTCAAGATAGAAATTGACCTTTTTCAGAAAATATTGTATCAATGTTTGGCAAGGTAACATCACTTTTTGAACAACTTTATCACCGCGCCTAGTACAGTTGGAGTCGTATATATATATATACACCAATCAGTAAAGTCAAAAACTCCCAAAATCCAGTGTCCAAGTTCAAGTTTTTCCCGTGGAACATAAACTGGAAATAACACATAGCCAACCTTGTTCAACGGTACGTTTGCATCACAATAGAATCCTCTAATATACTCCTCAACCTCATGTTTCTCGGGGATGGCAGAAAAATCTTTTCCATTTTCCACAAAATCATGATAAAGAGCATCAATTTTATTTCTAAATACAAAATCAGTTGTAGTAAACTTCACAACAATATTAGGTTCATATTTTGCCTTCTTCCTCATGTAGTAGAATATTGTCTCCAAATGCTCCAACAAAATAAAAGGAACACTGAATAAGAGCATTACAACACATTCATTACATAAAGAAGTAACCAAAGTAAAATGATCGCCAACAGTGGAATATAGTTAGCGAAGCACTCGGGCATGTTATGATACAACTCAAACTTACTCCAAGAATTGAATATATAGAAAAGTTTACAGCTTTATACCAAAGATACAAAGTAGTAGCTAGATATTTAGCCAATCAACTACTGAAACAACATCGTTCAAACGGGTGGAGGCCGAATTTTCATCATCTTCAGTATATACACAACAAAGAGAATTTTCAAGAAATACAGTAGCTAATCTACACACTACTACTACTATGAACAATTAATATTATTTTATAACTACCGATACAAATCCAATGTAGGTCTACAAGAGAGATCTGAAGAAGATGTTTATGTAGCAATCTTGTGCCTATCTTGAGAAGTAGAGAAGTTGTTCACAAAGATGTTTGGCACAAGCAAAGCAACTACCTATTGCTCTCGATTTAATTTTATTTGTTATTTAATTTTATATTAGTGTGACAAGAGTTAAAAACTGTTGATGCTCAAAATATTAATCCGAAATTAAAGCTCCAAGAATAATTGCACCAATGTTATCACAACTTATACATAATTAAATATGATAATTGCTGCCACTTAAATAGAGTCCAGCACTAGTGACAATACTACTAATGATGATGATAACACAATATACTAGATGTAGCAAGGAATCTAACTGAGAGGAGATAAGGTGAAGTCCAAAATCATGACTACTATGTATTTGATTTGATTTAATACTACTAATAATACAATACTAATAGATAGTGTAAAGAACAAGTGACAAGACTAATGGTGAGGACAGAAAGTGAGCAAGTAGCTGCTACCAGTGCAAATGGCAATACTAGTGGGATCATTGTCAGCATATGAGTAAGCTTTAGGGTAAGTAGTCTTGAATATCCTTGAGTAAGCTGTTGGGTTGCAAATATAGATTATCTACTAGAAGAAAGGGAGGAAAAAAACAAAGGACAAGTCAAAAGCACATTACAAATATAGATAAGGATAGCAAGTGATAATGCCGTGTCATTTAAAGGTCGACCACAAGTTGCAAGTGAATAAAACCACTCCTTCGAATCCACAGCATAAGAGCCAAACATTAAACGTTTGGGCAACACATCTTTTCCTTTAATGTATATATTTTTGGCACTTAAAATACATGAAAAATGAATACAATCAGAAGATATACGTTACCATAAGTACAAAATAACAAAATGAAAAACTTTAATTAAAAACTGAACTACCAAAAGCAACTGCGATGGGATAACAAATCAAAACAACATTTTGTATTTCAACAATAATAAAAGATCCAGTATAATCCCACAAGTGCAGAAATCGAAAAAAAATATGCATTTCATCAAAAGTAATCGAACAATCATCTAAGAGGCAAAATAAAGATATCCACATTGCAAAGGCCTATTACAAGACCTCCAACTTGACACAATAAAAAGTACGTAGTACTAGTAGAAATGATCAAAGATCTCAAATCTAGTAGCACAAAGCTTTTTTGGTTCAATTGGCGATAGGAGATTACAAGATGGAAAATCAAACCCTCACCAACAAGGTGAAATTTTCACCAACCAACCAACTGAGCTGCTAGGTTTCCTGGTAGCACAAAATTCAGGTAAACCAACTAAGCTACTGAGATTTTTCAATAGCACAAAGTTCAAATAGTCAATCAACCGAGCTACTAAGATTTCTAGTAACATAAAACTTTTAATTTCAATCCAGATTTACTTTTTTCCATGAAATCAAGAATGTGGGATTATGCAAAATTCACTTAGTAACACACATCTAACAAAATAAAACTTCTTAACTATACAACCACCAATCTGACAAATCCTTAAGCATAATTCCCAAAAATACAACAACTTTGTATTATGAGTTAAAAACTTAAACGTAAACAACATAAAGAGATTTAAATGCCCAATTCAAAAATAACACACCAAAAAAAGATAAAATACATGTAAATGACAAACTGAATTTAGTAGCAACTTACATCAACAATAATATCAATTAAATTTGAAGGCAAAAGTCCAGAAGAGTTGGAAGCAACATCCACTGAGAGGCGCTATATTTTTTCATCAGAAGCAACATCCGTTTTTTTTATTAATGGAGTTTGAAATTTTGAGAGAAATCGGATGAAGGGAAAGAGGAGCAGGAGAAAGGGTTTTGAGAAATGAAATTGACGAAAATTCTGGAGAAAAAAAAGAGAAATTTAAAAAATTCCAAATGAAGGTTAAATATAAATAAATTTAAAAAAGAAAAAAAAAATGAAGAAATAGATAATGGTTGAAGAAAAAAGGAAAAGAGAAAAAAAAATAAAGGTTGAGACAAATAAATTTAAATATGAAAAATAAAGTTAAAGGAAAAATAAAAATTGAAAATAATAAAAATCACAATAATAAATTTAAAGGAAAAAAAGAGTGAAAAAAGTAGAATAATAAAAGTAAAGGAAAAATTAAAAAGTGAAAATAATAAAAAATAAAATTTGAGAAATAAATGAGTATGAAAAGGTTAAAAATATATTTGAGGTGTGGAGGGGCAAAATGATACTTTTAGTATATTAAAAAGTAAGGAAGAATATTCTTCAAAGCTATTCTTTTTTGGGGTCAAATATCTAAAGTCACCTATATTTGGGTCTATGACATGCAATTTCTTGAAAAGAAAGGGGAAAGGGAGTTGGATTCGGGTCAGCTGATTAGGCCTGGGAGTTTTGGAATTGTTAGGGCTATTGGGTAAAGGAGAAGAGTAGGGGTGAAGGCTATGGGCTTGGGCGGGTAATTTGGTTAAAAGGGAAATGGGTTGGTTAGGGAACCCAATTAAAAATTGTAGACATTCCTTATAAATAAAAATGATCACAGTTGAATTAATTGGACGAAATTAACTTTTAATTATTAACGAATTTCTCAAATTTAATAATTTCAAAATAAATATCAAATAAAACACATTTTTTTCAAAGATAATAATAATAATAATAATAATAATAATAATAATAATAATAATAATAATAACAACAACAACAACAACAATTAAAATTAAGAAACTAATCATGTCATCAATTACTTATTTTTAATTGCTCTTGAGAAAAGTGGAATATTTGCACTTTGATCAAATTTCACTTTAAATTAATTCTAAAGCATTTTCTTTAACTGATAATTATATAATCATGTATAATTAAACACAAAATATATTAATTTCACCTAAATTCAAAAGGCAGGGTTGAAATTTATTTCAAAATAACTTAAAATAAATATTTTTAAAAAATTTAAAATTGAAAAATTCAAAAACTAATTTGAAATATGGAGGAAAAAATAAGGTGTAAAAGGTGTCATATACATCTCTAAAAGAAAACCACAAAAGATTTTCCTTTAACAGTTTCAAGTTTCATCTTCGTATGAAATTAAAAATCGAAAACCCAAAAAGATTTTTCTTTGGTAATCATAGATTTTATTTTGTATAGGGATTTAAACCTGAAATATGTCAAAAGATTTTCATCAATTCTTTCGATACTTTATTACTTCCTTTTCTTCTAAAGTTTTTAAAAAAAGGGAGCTTTATTGGCCCTTTTGTGGCCAAACTTCATGAACTACGCATACCTGATTCTTCCCTCCTGGGAGTGACATACGTAGGCGTCCTTCTCAAGTTTGGTGATCTTTTCAAAAGAAAAAAAAAGAGAAAAAGATTTTGAGAAAGTGTTGAACTCTAACGAATTTCGTTATCCCTTTTTCAGTTAGTTTAAGGTGGTTGGTTTGTGGTATTGTAGCTAGTCCTCCACATCAAGTCAAATTCAAGAAAAGGTTAATTGTGTCCAACAAGGATATAGAGAGTGACATCATGTATCAAAAAATGATTCAGGAAAATGAGACTTTAAAGCTAGAGATTAGGAGACTAAGGCAACAAATGATGGAAATGCACCGAGCTTGGACCAGTGGGTTGCCTCCTCCCCCATTTTCCATTATTAATCCTACAAATACCTCGAATTTTCCACCAAAATCGCAAAGTCAGTTCCCCATTATTGTTGATGCACCGCAACATGACTCAAAATTCACTCTAAGCCAAAAACATCCCAATACTTCCACCACGTTTTCTCTAGCTCCTCAACATAACCCTACTACATTTGCAACACCATATGTCATCTATGATTTTGTTACTCAATCCTCTACTGAGGCATCTACATTGGCTAGCCGCCCAACGGTTATGTTTTCTTATGCTGCTAGTGGATCCATGTTCTATACTTTTGCTGATCATTGCTATACTCCTAAACCTACTTTATGTTAACTGGACAACCAAAATTTCTTAACAAGAAGTCTAGCATGTTAGAAGAGCCAGGGAAAATGGTTGAAAAAATGAAGAGTGCAGAAAATCTATGAAAAGTTCCCTAGAATCTACGGGTAAAAAAAATGTATCATACAAAGACTGGGGCATGTCTTTAAGTGTTAACCTTCCTCCAAGCCTTGAGATATCGAAATTTGAAGAGCCAGATGGGCGTGAGGAATCTATGAAATATTTGGGACAATATTACAATCAATTAAAGAAAACTAGAGGGAAGAAGAACGAGGAAGATGCAGACGCTATTGTAGTTGGAGAATAGGCACATCCAAGAAGATGATGTCATCATTACCGTCAGTCTCAAGCCCAAGTTCATACCTAAGCTCTCTATAATTACTCCCAAAATCCATTATGCCCCGTTTCCCCATCTCCATATCTAGTATATTAAGCATAACCATATGTTTAACTCTCTTGTTACTCACAATGGCGCGCACTAAATTATCAAAGTCATCCTCCAACTCTATAAACATGCCAAATCCCTTCTAGGCTCGATTTTTTATCCAAGCCAAATAATGAAATGAGGCAGAAATCAAGGGATAACTTCACATCAATTGGAGAGTTATATGCCAGTTTATTCCAGAGATTGGTACAGTAGGGCATGATTACTCCCCTCCTTGGGTATACTCCCGACCCGCATTCAAGAAATTTTGATCCTAATGTATGATGTGCATATCATTCTGATGTTCAGGGTCACAATATTGAAAATTGTCGTGCTTTGAAAAGAGAAATAGAAAAGATAATTCAATATAAATTGATTATGGTGCAGAACATTTATAGTGGTGAAAGCTCTAGTCAAGCTGATGTGCAAACCAGTGGCTAAGATATCAAGCTCAGCAATTGAGAAGTCACTCCTCTCCTTGCTAGGATAGATGTTTAGTAGTTTGTTTTGTTTTATTTTCCATTATCTGAATTATTTCAGGGTTGTAGTTTAGCATCTATCTTGTTTTGTCCCTTTGTTGTTTATGTTCAAACCCTTCTATATTTCATTTCAACTAAATGGAGTGTCCTTTTTCCCTTTGTGTTTTAAATGTGTTTTTTTGTTTTTTTTACACAGTAGATTAGGTTGATTCTAGTGATATGATATGCTAGCGGAATTTTTAGCCAGATCATAAAATCAAGTTTAAGCATAAACTTTGAATCAGAGGGCTAAAGTTAGAAAGCATCTGAGAAAATAGGTAGAGTGCTGATACATTAGCTGACCAAGTCATAGCTTTTACAAAAATAAAATTAAGGCAATTACTTTTGAGAATCACAAGAATAACTTGGTCATCAATTGAAACACATGTCTCAATTAGGTCAAAATGTGTGATCCTATATCAAGAGGAACAAAAAGAAAATCAACTCTGTGAAAACATGAGTCATTCAATGTTAGAGATGTACAATAAAGGTGGAGTTTTATGTTTGACAAGTCTAGAAGAAGAAGTGACACACATGCTCACTTAAAGTTAGTATTGTTAAAGTGTCGGAAATGATCTTTATCTTTCACTTCATATTGTATGAAGTGCACTTGCATTTTCAAGTATTGATATGACGAAAGCATTTCATTCTTCTAACCAAATATTGTGTCATTCTTTGTTTACCCTATTTGAGATTTAGTTTATTTTCTTTCATACCCCTTTTTTGGAATTAAGATAGAGTCAACAAAGCTCAAAAGATAAGCGTCGCGCAACAAAATAGAATCAGAAAACTTTCAAAAAATAAGAAAAAAGAAGAAAAAAATGTGTCAAAAGAAAAAAAAAAGAAAAGAGTGTCAAGAAAAATAGAGCCAGAAAAATCTCAAAGAGAAAAAGAGTCAATAAGATAAAAAAAATTAGAATTAAGTAAAAGAATGAGTTGTCGAAACTACGTGAGACCTGATTCTCCTCTATCGGGGGTGAGATGGGTAGGCTGCCCTACTCTGGACTCGGTCCAATCAAATAAACAATTCAAAATTGCACAGTTAAAAGAAACTGGGGCATGAGTTAATCCTCATTGTTTGAGTTAATTTCAAAAGTTGTAAGTCTTATCCCATTTTAAGTATCGTTTGGCCCTCACACCATCCTCTCTTTCTAACCTTACCCAAAAGCCAAGTTAAACTAAAGAAAGACCTTTAGATCAATCTTTGAGAATGATAAGGCTAAGCATGCAATGCATATGATAATGCATTTTGGGAACTACTTGTATTCCTCAACATAAGGAATTAGAAGAGAGATAAAAATGAGAGAGTCTTATTGGTAAAACCCCTAACGGATGCCGTAAGATGATGGTAAGTTGAGAGAAATAAAATAAGAGTCTTATCGGTGTAAACCCTCACAGGCACTGTAAGACAACTAAAAGTTGAGAGAAATAACAATTAAAGAGTCTCATTGGTGAAAAAAATCCTCATGATGCCATAAGGCAATGGTGAGTTGAGAAAAAGAAAATGAGAGAGACTTATTGGCGAAAACCCTTCAAGGCGTCACTAGCAGAATAAGGTATCTGAATGCAATTGGCCCAAGGAAGCAACTCAGTTTTCGGGCCATTAACTCAACAACCATTGGTGGAAAGTCTGGGTGAAAAGATCAGGCAGCTTAATCCAAAATATATGTCATAATCATTAGAGTTGTCTATTATTTTCAGATAAGTTTTTCTTTTCTCTTTTTTCAAATGGGGACATTCATTTTCTTCTCTTTATTTTTATTTTATTGAGTCAGTTATCCAAATAAAAAATAATCATTGTCATTTTTCTCTTGTTCTTGAGTCAAGTCCATGTCAAAACAAGTGAGAAAAGATTTAAAAACTAGCTATCAACTTTTTCAATTGCACAAAGCAAGACAAAAACCAGCATATGAAAGAGACATAATTGTAAGCCAAAATAAGGAATGTAGGAAATTTTGTCAACAGACAAGTCTGAGAACTCATGAAAATACCAAGGTCAAAAGGTTTATCCAAGAAACATGGCTAAGTATAGACACTGTATTTCATTTCAGAGTCATTCTTAATAATCTGAGTTTGAATCAGTGGTGCAACAAGTTAATGACATATGCCATTAGTTGAAAGCAAAATTAATAGGACAAGTGCAGGAGAAATTACCTCAAAGCCATGGCCACAAGCCAACCACCCTGCTTTAAACTCACAAGTTTTCTTTGTATGAAATAGGTTCAGTTGCTACCTTCTAATCAAAGTTTTCAAAGCACAAATATCCAGAGGTGCAATTTCTCATTTCTACAAATGAAAAAAATAGTGTTGCTGTACAGGTTTGGTAATCACAATCATGGTAAAACTCATTATCTTATACCCTTAAGAGACACATTCTCTAATTTGGGCTTTCATGTATCATAGTTAGGAGACACACTTCTTAATTTGAGGTTTTAATCCTAAATAATGCATTTTAGTATGATCTTTCACTTTACTCTTAAGAGGCAGGACTTGTTGGTCTCAAGCATTTAATTTTACCCTAAAAAAGGGTGCATTTATTAATTAGAATCTTGATTTATTTTGCATTATGAATTGTTGCAAGTAGTTGTGATTGTGTTTGATACCCACAAAAGCTTTTGATAATAAAATGGGGAAAAAATGAAATTTAATTCCTGTTATTTGACATCTCACTTCAGGACCCTCCTAAAAAATGAGAATTTACCTTACGTTCAGGACCCTTCTGAAAAATGAGAATTTACTTTGTGTTCAGGACCCTCCTGGAAAATGGGACATTACTTTTTGTTCAGGATCCTCCTGAAAAATGGAAATTTACCTTATGTTCAGGACCCTCTTGGAAAATAGAAATTTACCTTATGTTCAGGACCCTCCTGAAAAATGGAAATCTACTTTGTGTTCAGGACCCTCTTGGAAAATGGGACATTACTTTCTGTTTAGGACTCTTCAGAAAAATAAAAGTTTACCTTATGTTCAGGACCCTCCTGGAAAATGAGAATTCACTTTATGTTCAGGACCCTCCTGAAAAATGAGAATTTACTTTGTGTTCAGGACCCTTCTGAAAAATGGGACATTACTTTATGTTCAGGACTTCCTGAAAAATGAGAATTTATTTTATTTTCAGGACCCTCCTGAAAAATAAAAATTTATTTTATGTTTAGGACCCTCCTAGAAAATTGGAATTTACCTTATGTTCAGAACCCTCCTAGAAAATGAAAATTTACTTTATGTTCAGGACCCTCCTGAAAAATAGGACATTACTTTCTGTTCAGGACCCTTCTGTAAAAATAGAATTTACCTTATGTTCAGGACCCTCCTGGAAAATGAGAATTTATTTATGTTCAGGACTCTCCTGAAAAATGAGAATTTACTTTGTGTTCAGGACCCTCTGGAAAATGGGAATTTATTTTATGTTCAGGACCCTCTTGGAAATTGAGAATTTACTTTGTGTTCAGGACCCTCCTGAAAAATGGTACGTTCAGGACTCTCCTGGAAAATGAAAATTTACTTTGTGTTCAGGACCCTCCTGAAAAATGAGAATTTACTTTGTGTTCAGGACCCTCCTGAAAAATAGAAATTTACTTTGTGTTCAGAACCCTTCTGAAAAATGAGAATTTATTTTATGTTCAAGACCCTCTGGGAAAATGGGAATTTATTTTATGTTCAGGACTTTCTTGAAAAATAGAAATTTATTTTATATTCAGGACCCTCCTGAAAAATGAGAATTTACTTTATGTTCATGACCCTCCTGAAAAATGGGTCATTACTTTCAGAAAAAGGAAATCTTTCTTTATCATAACATTTCTTTGGGATAATTTTCTTTCTAGTTTGGATGTGGTTTCAGGAGCCCGCCTCAAGAATAGGGTGATGAAATTGAAGGTCGGGAGCTCTCCCGGAGAACAGAGTGATGAAATTGAAAGTCAGAAACCCGCCTGAAGAACTGGGTGAGGAAATTGAAAGTCGGGAACTCGCTTGGAGAACAGAGTGAGGAAATTGCAAGTCAGGTGCCTGCCTGAAGAACAAAGTGATGAAATAAAAAGTTTGGAGCCCACCTGAAGAATAGGGTGATGAAACTGAAAGTCAGGAGCTCGCCCGAAGAATAAAGTGATGAAATTACAACTCGGGAGCTCGCACGGAGAACAGAGAGATGAAATTGAAACTCAATCAAAAGGTGTAGGAATTGAAGGTCAAGTAATTAGGGTAAGAGATGTAAAGTCAAACAACAAGGTGAAGCAATTGAAATTCAAGCAACAAGTTAAAGAAATTGCGAGTTAGGAGCCCACTTGAAGAATAGGGTGATGAAACTCAAGTCAAGAATCCAAAAGAAGCTGGATAGATAGGATTTTTGTAATTTCATTTATGTTTTAACTTATAATTTTTATTTTTGATGTAATGACAGAGCTGCGGATCGGAACCTCGATGGACCTTTCCCGACTCTCCAACTCGGTATAGTCCTTTTCCTTCCCTTGGAGATATTTATGACTGATTTCCTTTATAACATGTGTAGATAGGATGTCATGATGTAGACTTTGTGGCCTTCTTCCCTTTTGTTCCCTCCTTTTGAATAATGACTGGAACAAAATTCTATCTCGTTGTCTATTTCGTTGTATGAAAACACTTTATGTTTACATCCAAAGAGGGCATGCTGTAAACACGTGATTTTGTTCCTCAAAAATTGATTTTCACCGTTTAGTTCATCTTACCACACACCCAACCCCATTCTATAATTATTTTTCACAAAAAAATATAAAAAATAACAAATCCCTAACCAACCTAATCCTCAAGATTCCTTTAATAACAAATTAACAACCTCCTCCCATGAAATTAAGACACCTCACTACCCCTACTCCTCCCCACCAACGTGACCTCCTACCCCTTCCCTTTAGCCCCCTCCCCATGTTTCTTTTTCATAAATAAAGGGGGAGTATATATACACAAGAGAGATATACGGGAAAGACAGAAAAAAATAGAGGAGAGACTCCATTTTTCTTTTCCAACTTTTGAAGATAAATATACACGCACAGGGGAGAAAGGGACTATCTTCTCTTCTTCCATATAGCATATACCATATACACCACCTCACACACTCAAAATTGCTACACACACAGAGAATACTCCAAAGGAAAAAAAGTCTTCACCATGGATTGAACATAGACCCACTTACGAAGTTCTCATCATCCATCAGCACTCCCCTAGATAACAACAACAACACAGATTCCCATTCATGATAGGCACACACACAGTGGAGGTCAATTGGATTTGAGCGTGAGAGAAGAAAGAAAAATGTGAAAGAGAGAAACTGATGGCGAGATAGTTTGTTTCCATTGAAATTCTCATCGGAATTGCATCAGAAAATACTCCCCGTCACTATTTTGTTACTGTTACGGTGGATTTGTGACCTGAAAACACCATGAGCTCTGTTTCTAACCGGATTTGTACAATTTCGGTTGAATTTAATACTGAATTGAATTTCATTTTATGTCGAGGTTCGATTTGAGGTTTCTCGGGCGCGATTCTATCTCCGATATATTGAATTCGACACTTGAGGTCCAATTCTTTCACTCCTTCTTTTTGTTTTGTTTCGATTTGGTGCATTGATGTTATGATTGTGTTGTTGGTTGGTGATTGGATGATCTTGTTGATGTTAGATATTGTTTATCCATGAATAATTAATCATGGTCTGAATTGATGTTAGCATGTGTTTGGATAATCGTTGTGTGTGAAAAGGCGAGGTGTAAAAGGGAATTTGGGATCGAATTGAGAAATTCATAAAAATAGTGAATTTAGATTAATTTTGATTTATCGTTGTGTTGTTTGATTCAGAATAAATATCAAGTTTGCGAACTCGATAGGATCATATTTTAGACCGAAAGCTTAGTAAGGCAGGTTTAGGTTTGGGTAGGCAAATTTAGGACTTGTGGAATATTGAGTGATAGAAATATGTGCCGAATGGCTTGATTTTATTACTTTTTGGATCAAATGTATCATTTGGTCGGGGAATGCCTCGAGATGTTTGTGTTTATTCGTCGAGGAATGCACCGAATTATTTTGTACTCGGAGGACATTCGTGACGAAGGCCCGATGCATCAGGTAAAGCATTGGAGCACAATTTAGGATTAGTGTAGATTAAAATAGGATTTATATTTTTCGCATTTTTTTATTTTGGACTGTATAATCGGGCTGGACATTGTATTTTTGGGATTTGTTTTGCTTGTGTTTGTTTGTTTAATTGTTTGTGAGTTTTTTGTGGTTTATACACTCTTAGTATCGAATTAGCCGATATGCTCAACGAAGCGACCGTGGTCAGACCACGGGATCGAGGGGTGCATAATACCTTCCCCTCGGTCAACAAAATTCCTTAATCGAAATCTCTGTTCGCAAACCAATTTTAAAGAGTCAAATCATTTTGAAAAGAATTTTCCAAAGGTGACTTGACACACCGGATTGTGAAAAGTGGCGACTTTGAATTAATTGAAAAAATGAATGCTTTTTCGAAACAAATCTTTATTTTGTCACTTTACTAATAAAAATCCTTTTAAACTTTAAAATCATATCTTTTGATTAAAAAAGGGGTGTGATGGCGTCGATTTCTTATGGTGAGAATTTGACATTATATATAGAGATGGGCATGATGTGGTAGATATAAAATATCATATTGAAATTGAAATTTTTGACATTGTGATTTTGATATTATGTTATTTAATATGGAATTCTGTATGCATTTTTAAAAATTGGTATTTGGTCGTATTTGATATTTAGACGGAGAGTACCGAAATGTTCATTATCATACTCAAGTACGTAATTGCCTATCCAATTTATATATTTTACTACAATACTAAATATATAAAATAATATTAAAAGCTTTTTATTTGGAGGTTGAAATTTTGATTATCCTATTTTGATTGAAATATCTTTTTGGTGTAATTGATTAATGAAGGAAAATGCATGCGTGTACTTTCTTTTGAATATTTCTACATGTATAAGGTCTTAGTAGAATATACTCCAATTGAGATGTTTATTGAAAAACTGCAGTCATAATTTTCTATTATATGAATATACGTAAGTCGATGTAAAAACAAACTATGGTTATCGATTTAATGTGGCTGCAAAATACGAATCGGTCTTTAAAGTACCAAATTATACCAAATTAATTAATTGATATTGTAATTATATAGTATTTTTAAAATCAAAAATTAAAATTACCGAACTAACTTAGTTTTCAATATCATACCCACCCCGAGTTATTTTTTTTTTAGGCAAAAGTCCATCGAAGGTGGATGTTGGGGTTTATGCATAACCCAGACCAGTATATGATCAAAAATAATTAAGTACACGGAGAAGGACATGGACCATAGCTCCCATAACAAGATGAACAGTGATATTAGTCACTCATGTATTTGAGACTGCTTTGAAACTTAGAGTAGAGATAGATAAGTGTCCTCAATGAAAGAAGGATGATGGGGGGTTAGCATTAGAAAATATGCATATCATGACTATACAAAAGTCAGGGGGCTCCATAGTTAAGATTAGGGTTGGACATATTTTGGTTTAAACCGAAAAAACCAAAAAACCAAATCGAAATTTAATTTTAGTTTGTTTTTTTGGTTTTTCGAATTGGTTTCGGTTTCAAATTTTAGAAATTTGGTTAAACGATTTGGTTTTTGGATTTACAAAAAAAGAATTCGGATAAATCGAAAAATCGAAATTATATAAATAATATATTATAATATATATATAGAATTTAATATATATGTAAATATACTAAAAATATAATCTGATATAACATATAAATATATAAATTATAATCATTTAGTAACCCTAAATCCTAATATACTACTTTGCTTTAGACCCTAACATTAACGTGAAGGCTGCAGCAGCGCTCAACCATCCTTAGTTCGTCAATTCATTTGAAATTTCAACATCGCCAACGACAGTCGTTTGCTCAGTTTGTCAATGCCGTCGGCATCGCTGCTGAGTGCGGCCACTGCCGTCACACCAACGGCGATGACTCAGCGAGGTCGATATTTATGGTTATTTCATGCATGTTGAATTAATTATATTTGGGAATGAAAAATAGGTGTGAAAAAAATATTATTTTTTAAAAATCACCAATTTTAAATGCTCACTACTTTAATCTTTAAAATCAAAATAAAAATCCGAAATAACCGAACCGAATTTGTAAAAATCAAACCAAACCGAAATAATTTTGGTTTGGTTATGGTTTTCATTTTCGTCAATCTGAAAATCGAAAAACCAAACCGATATTCAACAATCAAACCGAACAAACCGAATGCCACCCCTAGTTAAGATAACTAAAAATAAAGTGATTCTTCCTTGACTTGATTATGATGTTTTGTAGGCTTTGTTGATCCACCCTAAGAGCAACTTTCATTGATTTCAGCAAAGATTGATAGCTAGCAAAGTTCATATGCCTTATCTTCTTTTTTCCTAGGTTGGAAAGTTGGTGGACAATCATGTTGTGTTTTTTGATTTTGATGATCTACAAATAAGAGTTCAAGGAACCTGGTTTGTGCTGCACTAATTTAGAATTCAAAAAGAAACTTTGTATAGATGTAAATCGTACTGTCTGTTTTGGATGGTAGCACTGTAGTAGTGATGCAGTTGGTCTGTGAAAACCTCGACCAATGGTGTTCTTCCTGGGTTTTTCTCTCCCCTATAAAATAAACAAGTGACGTAGAAAAATCTAGCTTTTGCAAAATAAAAAAGATTCATCTCTCAAGCAAAAGCCTTTCCAAAAAGATTACTACTCACATTCAACAAGGGACTTGATCGAGTTTCATTTAGCCTTTGTTGAACTCTTGAATCGTCTTTTGTTCTTAAATTGTAAACCTACTCCCATGTTATAAAGTATAGTTGGTATTGGTCTTGTCTAAGTCCTTAGATTGAGTCGTGTTAATTAGAGCTAGTTACTCTAATCACCCTTTGTTTAGTCAAGTTTTCTGCATCGTGCTTTGTGTCATCTTTGGTAGAGTTAGCTAAGAGAGTTAACTAGAGTTAGTTTATTTAAAGTGTGTACTAGAATTGCTGCACTAAGTATTGTAATAGAAGTGTTATATGGTAGATAGGATTAAAAGTTTAATCCTTGTAATTTTTGGAGTCTGTAATCACGTTTTGTCTTGAAGATAGTGAAGTTTGTGGAAAATCCTATGAGACAGATGGTGATTTTTCCTCCTGCGAGTAAAGATGTCTCTACGTAAATATTGAGTATCTTTTATCTTCTACACTTTAGTTTATATCCTATTTATTTACTGATTTAGTGTGTAAGGGACGTGATTTCTTTACTTATGATAGACTCAAACCACATTACCTCTCCCGAAGGCATGAGCAAAAACATAATTGAGATTAATAGTAATCTGAAATATTTCATTTGTAACGGAGAGCATTCAGAGCCTTTGTTTTGTGATTAATCATATTAATAATAAGTTGGAGAGTCAAATTTAACAATGATATGATCAAGGCCATTATTGATGCAAAACGTAATTCCTTGAAGCAAAACTTTGGCCTCAACCAAGTTATTGCTACCTTGACCGTAGTAATCTGCCAAGTCCAACACGAGATTCCCAAGATCGTCTCTAATGGCATCCCCTCCACCAGAACTACCGGAGTTGCCTTTGCAACAATCATTTTTTAAAATTAACCCAGAGATTTGGGTTATGTTGTATTAGCAAAAAAAGGAGCAGAGGGGGGCTAGACCTGACCTCAATACAACACTAAGCCTAGGTGAAACCAACACCCACAAAAGACTAGAAGGCTTACAAAATCAACTGGAGCCTTCTCGGAGATGAAACAAACATGACACTAACTTACAAAGAAATTAGCTCTATCATATTTACACCTAATGCTTTGCAGTTGCCATTTATCTGGCAAGAAAACTCCTCTAGCTTGTCTCAGAAGAATGTTGAAAGAGTGAGTGATGAGAGTTTGGTTTGAGTTGGAGGCCATTTTTGCTAAGAAGTCTGCTACTTGATTTCCTTCTCTATAACAGTGTCGAACTTTGATACGAGTACGATCACGTAGATGGACTTATGAGGGCGTACGTTAGACCCAAGGCTTGGTGTGTGTAATAAAGTGCAAAGGAGCACCTAAATGAACACCAAAACAGTCCACTACATACACTAAAAGGGCCAAATCAGTCCACTACATACACTAGAGGGGTGCCCCTTCACTAAGGGGCCTTTTGGTCATTTTACCTATTATTTGTAATATACTATAAATAGAATAATGTAGGGTTTCATTAGGAGTTTTTGTTGAATATTGAAGTTGTAACACTTGAAACTCTCTCTCTTGTGAGAAAAGACCCCATGGTCGAAACTTGTAACTAGAGAAATCAACATTGAGTGTGGATTCACTCGTGTTGGACTCAAGCTTGAAAACGTTGGATGCTTGGGAGATCGAGTCACTTTTGTGCCAACGTAAGAGTTAGGTATTTGTTGTGTGTGATGTTAAAGGTACAAGAGTGGAATATGCTTTTGGGTTTTTAAGATTATACCTTCAATTTGTCTAGCTATTTATCCCTTTACCTTCTTGTAATCTTGTTTAGTGTTTGTGTTGTAATCTTGTGTTCTTGTTGTTATTGTTAAATCCGAATCTTGTGTCTTCTTGTTCATCATCTTATGTTGTTAATCTAGTTTGTTGTCCGCTGATTTGGTGTAATAAATTCCTTGTTATCTTCTTGTTATGGTGTTTTCGGGAAGCCGAGACTTGTCTCCCAAAGGGTTCACGGATTTCTTCCATTTTGTGGATTGGTTTTGGACTGATTTCGTGTTTCCATTCTCATTCTTGTATCATTTGGTATAAGATCATGGCTAGATCTTTTTCTTGATCTTGGGCTTGCTTGTTAGAAAATTAAAAAAAAAGTTGAAATCTGAAAATTCCAAAAAGAAGCAAATCTGTCCATTTTTGTGTCTTGACCGAAATAGTGTTCTTGTTGTGTCTTGGTTGAGATTTTTCTTGTTTTGAGTCTAGATCTAGGAGTCATTTTATTTTTTTTGTTGTTTCTAGTGTTAGCTTCTTCACCTCTAACACTAAAGAAGTCTAGATCTAGATTTGAGCTTTAATTGTTGATGTTGTTGTTGTGAACCTAAACTTTGGCCATGTGATTATTGTTGGTATTGTTGTTGCGGATTCAAAGATTGGACGTGTGGTGTGTTGTTGGTTCAAGGTTAGAATGTGTATGGTGGTTATTGTATTGTATTTTTAAGATTGGAAAGGTATTGTTGATGTTTGGGGTCCAACTTGAACCTTAGAACTTCAAGATTCAAAAAAATGTGTTCTTGGTGTTCTTCACATCTTCATCTATTGTTGAAGAAAAAGTGGATGTTTGATCTTGGAAGTTAAAGAAAGAGAGTGTGTATTTTGTTAGTCTTGAAAGACATATTTCTAAAATTCAAGACCTCTCAAGACTTTTACAACCAATTCCAATGTAACGCCCCAAAAAACGGGTCCCGGAGCGTCACACGGTACTTGAGGCTACGAGTAGCCCCAAGCTAACCCTTTGAGCCATTTTCATTCAGTTCAACACAAATCAACGGGGTTTCCATAAATAACCCTCAAATATCAACAGAGTAATCATCATCCAAGAATAAATGAATTTCAGAAAGACAACAAAATCCGACTTATTAGTCAACTCCCAACATCTATACTAGTCTGACAAGCCTCTAAGAAAATCAATAAAACCAGCGAGCCATTGAGACATGCCCTAACTGACTCATACTCAGTTATCAAATGTAAACAATTCCGTGAAACCAACATCAGACATCACGTCGTTGGAACAAGAGGACTCACCACAACAGAGTATGTAGAATAGCGTACCCAAAGAATCATTATCGAACCTAGAACTGAGCACCAAAACCTATATTCCGAGAAAATGCAGCCCACATCCGAAGATGTGGGTCAGTACCATGGAAAGGAACCGAGTATATGGGGGTGTATGCAGTTGTATAAACATCATCATCATAAATATTTATAAGAAATATGCAGGATGTATGAAAGACTCACATATCCCGA
>NC_061114.1:206582898-206693227 GCF_002878395.1 Capsicum annuum
CCCCAGACACATATGCCAAAGTTTAGCAAGGTTACTTTCTGGTAGAGAAAAGATAGAAACAGTTGTATCACCTATAATAGTAGTGTCTTGCAGGACATAAAAATTTGCAGACTTTCTTTATCCCTTCATCACAACAAGAGCACCTTTAGTAACCTTCAGGACTCCACCTTCACCAGTGTACCTATAACCATTTAAATCAAGGGTACTCAAGGAAATAAGATTTCTCTTTAGGTCTGGGACGTACCACACATCACTAAGTATCCTCAAAACCCTATCAAACATCTTGATCCTGATTGTTCTATTACCAGATATCTTACAAGGTGTGTTATTTCCCATCAACACAACACCTTTAGAGTCTGTTTCATATAATGTAAACTAATCCCTATTACGATACAGGGTTTGGAGTCACCATCAGAAACTACTAAGAGTTCTCCATCATTACTTCCATCTTCAACAAACTGTCACGACCTGAACCAGGGCCCTATCCATAACGGACATCCCGAACCATGAAGGCCTGAGAGCCCTTCTAACTTATAATCATATCCACCATTTATATACAAATAGGAAATGTGGAAAATACAGAATAAAAGAAATTATGGTCATGAATCTTAACTCAATTTATAATATAGAAAGTAAAGCCCAACAACAACTAGACAATATCTGAACCAGTCTGCGAAATCTCTACTACATCTAAAAATAACAACTGTCTGAAACTGGGACTAGGCCCTCAGTGGACCTAAACCAAAATAAATAACATAATCTAAAAGACACAGACCTTCTAGAATAAAGAAGGCTCACCAGTTGCACACATCACTGCTATCTAAAAACTCTACGGCTTAGTAGAACTTCTGAACTGAGCTTTAGACCCTGGGAGGTAGGGGGTCAATACAACTGTATTGGTACGCAAAGAAATCCAAAATAAAGCTTGTATATATAAATAAAATAGTTGAGATCTAGTCATAAACATCATGAAAGATATAATTTCAAAACACATAGACATTTTTGATAATCATAAACCTTTCTGTCAATGCAGTTTTTCTGATCTTTGTATTATTTTTGAGTTAGGTGGCACTCCCCTACAAGTCTGATATTCCACGGGCTCTATGGAATCCACCATTGACTCGGCAGGGAAGCCCCCAACCCAAGTTTGCCGCAAGGGTTGGAGTCTCTGAATCTACTATGCAACAGGGTCGTTGCTATCGTACAATAATATACCCGTATCGGCAAAACACGATTTCGCCCAATGAGTTATCTGAACTCATGACTTATTAGAGTACCCATGTAAACTCTCTTTATGCCCAATTTTAGCCTGTTTCAAAACATGCATCATTCTACTTTCCAAATCTGAAAATCTGATTTCAAACATGCATTCTATTCTGTTCTGAATTATCATGGCATCATCTTAGTTGGTGTCATCACACCAAGACTTGCAAGTCCTATTTTTGAGCCATATTGTACCATACATGATTCTTTCATTAAAACTCAATTCAGACCACCCAAACATACAAATAGTATAAGAGATTTCATGTGCCAAAAACTATGCAAAAATTCTCATTCTTTCAATAAACATGTGGTGGTCATGTATTCTTTAACAAACCATGCAACTCTTTCCATTATTTGATTATGTTCAATATTCATCAACATAAACAACCCTCTCTTTTGAAATCAAAATCATAATCCAAATATAACATTACTCAAGATATTTCATATCATGCTTTTCAAGATGCATTCAAAATAATTCATAGCATATCATAAGTAAAGGAAAATCATAACAAGAGAGGAATTTTTCATGAGTCATGCTCTTAATTCAATCATCAAACCTAAAACACATGCTTACATATATGTATAGTTGCAAATCAATTTGGGTGAAGGCCTAAAGACCAAAACAATATCATCAAGGCTTCTGAAACATGAATGTATTCGTAAATTCAAAACCCTTTTCTTAAAATCATGATTTAAAAACTCTTTGCATAATTAAAAGAAGATTTCTATGTCCATGAGATTTTAGGAAAACCCCGCGTACCATAAATTATAAGCTTTTGAATGAACTCTCACGTTAGGGGTGCTGTACGTATGATTGATGGGTTCTTATTGTATCCCTTGCAATGGGGATTTCAATTCTTGAAGAATTAAGAAAAAGCTACGGTTAAATCTTGAGATATGTTGATTTTTGGGTTGAAATCCTAAGGAGTGTTCTTGGTGATTTTGAGAGAAAATAATATTATCTTGGTGTTTGGGGGATTTAGTCCCGTGTTATGGCTGAATAGGGGTGGAAAATACACTTTTGCCCTTAGAAATGTGAAAACAGGGCCTGGAAATTGGGTGCGTGCGACAGAGCATGCGTCGCACGCTAATCGCGCGATGCTACTCTCTCAGTCACGAAAATGGCCATAACTTTTTGCTCGGCTATCGAATTTTGACGAAATTGGTATCATTGGAAATATAATTCAAAGAGATTTCATTTGATATATAGTAGGTTTCTAATTCATTATATAAAAAGAGTTATGGTCAATTGAAGTTGACCCAAGTTTTGATGCTCACTCCAACTCAAATGATAGAAAAGTTTTCAACTCGTCCTTGAGTTTGGGGACCTCTATGATCTTAATTCATGCTCAAATAGGTTAGAACACTACAAAATTTAGTAACATTCAAAATTTGCATAGGATTTATGGCTTTTGGATCATCTACACATACAAATAATGATTTTCGTTCTAGCCCAAAATGCAGGGTGTTACATTGTCTCCCCCTTGGGATCATTTGTCCCTGAATGATGGGTAGGAATGTTGAAGTCTTTAAGGTATGGTTAACGTGGATATGATATATCTTCTAAGAAAGGATATAGCTGAGCTGAATTATTTAAACTTCTATCATGAAACTGAATTCTGAGTTGACTTGTCTTTACTTGCTTTAAGGATCTGATTCATGCTGAGAGTTGAGGATTCCCTTGAAGTGTTCATGATAAAATCATATATGTTGAATTGAGAAGCGATAACTTATGTGAGTATGAATCATGAGACAGATGGACTTAGATCGTATCAGGGTATTACACTGTCTGAGCTAAAATACTTGGGAAAATTTGAGATTATGCGCTGAACTCTTACGAACTGAGTCATGACTAAATAGCTGAATCTGAAACATAATGCTTTGACTGAAGTGAATTCGTGACTTATATGGATGGAATAGATTATCTCTTGGGATAGTCATACGCCTGAGACTTCGGATAGTAGGACTGGGTGAAAAGATAGAAAACCACCGTAACTTGTCTGCCTGACTGTTAAACTGAATTACTGGTTATAGAGACTGAATTATAATGGACCCTTATACTTAACTGGAGTATCTCTTCAACACATTTTCTAAAGAAGTTCTAGTAGCATTAGGGAGCAAAGAATCTTGGGCATGAGTTACACGAGACATCCAACTAAGGAATCAAAACAATGACACTACTCTATATCATGGAATATAGATATATAACTCATAAACTAGGATAGAATTACTAGGCCTTAGGCCATATAACTTCTTACTTTCAAGATTAGCACACCTCGAATGTCCCTTAACTATACTATTCTCCTTAAATACCATACTCATTTGATTCAACTTATCATTCTCATATGGGCATTTATAAATCTTTCTACTAATGTCTATAGTAGCTTAAATCCTCTCACCGTGATTAAGCCTAACTCCAATTAACAAAATACAACATGCCATACTACGATACTAGTCCAAACCATATGATTAAACCTTCTATATCTTTTTAAAGTTCAAACCCTACGCATATCGTGCCTTACCACTTTAATGACTAACTCTAATCTCTTACTATGGATTCACTAGCACATATTGCGTTCCTCCACTTAAATCCCAATATGTCATTCAAGCCTATCTTTACAACCACATATGAACTTCAAGGCAAACACCCATAAAGACATACTTCACATATTGTCTAAACCACTATCAATATAACTCCCACGCACTACCGCAAGAACATACACACAAAAATTTCCCCTAACCATCACATATATTAAAGAATTGGCCCCAGATCTTACTTCACACTTATGGCCTTATCTAAAACAAGAATACTATGATCTTCCATCAACAAGAAATATTTACTCATCACCACTATCATCACATAAGGAGGAGTCACTAAAAGTTTAAAACATAAATCTTAAAGCATGGAAGGATATTATATGAGAATTGACACTTAACTGAGGCCTGAGGAATAACGAATCAACATAAGGGATTCATCAAAGTGATCTGAATTGAGAGTATACCTGTCTATAAGCTGAATTTTACCAATTATTTGGCATGTAGCATGAGTTATGGGAAATGAGCACATTATAAAGCGTGAGTACATGAGTCATGAGCTGCATGACCTCAATTTGGAGTTCATAACTTATGGAATGTAATCCCGACTACTGAATGAACTGGAATTCCTTATTTAGGAACTGGAAAAGCACATGATTCTCTATCATATACATTAACATGAACTATGATCATGGAACTGAAATGTGAGGCATGTATAGGTATTGGGATAACTGAAAAATACTGAGATAAGAATGGGTTGAGTCTCACCCTTACTTTTTGATGTTCTATATCATACTGACATCACTACTAGAATCTGAGAGCATGAATGGTTATTCGTTCTATCATCTCCCCCTTAGCTTCAAGCCATCATCTTAAATTTGAGAGATCGCTTACTAGACTCTAACAGAACTACACTTACTGCACTCTAGGGTCTGGAAAAATGACCATACACGCATATCATAGAACTTAACCCGAATGACTACATTTGAATGTAGAAAACCCACTGTTAATACTACCTTCTGAGATACACTCTATCTTTTATAGCCACTAATAGTCATCATATAATACTTGAACACTTACTAAATTCAAATATTCATGAGTACCCCATAGTTGAAGTGCACTCCCTCTAGTGCTTCTACTCTTATTTCTATTAGTTCAACCTTTAAAACTCAAACTTAGATTCTAACACTTAACATGGATATCACCAAGCCTTTGATGAATCATACTACTAGTCTTTCTCCACCTAGCAACTCAACGGTACTACTATGTCTACTGTCCATACGCAACATGTAATAGTCTTAGAAAATACCGCAATTCCATATCACCTTGGGCATACTTCTACATCATACATACAATATCATACTTCATTACAAATCAAATAAACCTAAGTGCTTGCATACACCGTTCAAGACTATTAGATCACTTCCATATAACTAGTATCATTAACCAAGAAATCATCACATCCACTTTCATGGATATCAACTGTTCAAACTTAATGTCTAGTGTTAAACATGATTTACAACCCAACCTGACACACAATTTTCACAAAACATTTATCATTAATCTGAAGCCATTATTCTTACATCCACATTCTACATTAAATTCAAGCCTATAGTCTAACATCAACCATCTACCACCAATGAAGAATGCAACATAATATACTAGTCCATCAAATTGGGACATTCTATCCAAATACCTCAAAAATCTACTACAGACCTTCTCACCAGTAGTACTAGTTTACAACTACCAATGACAAGAAGGTCAAGGGGGTAAAGTCACATAATAGACATGGTCAACCTTAATCTTATATTAGAACCCCATACAATCACATCACACTTACTTACCCTAGCGTATATTTTGACTACCTTCAAATTCCACAATAACCATGAGTCTATAATTATAACCTACTGGCTAATCTAGCCATTTTCATACTTCAAATAAATAACAATTCATCTTAACTAATAACTCCTTCTCTACCTTCTACTAAACTAACACACAAGGATGTATCACTTCATTACCAACTCAATCTCATGTGAAAAGATTCGGTTATACATATATTCAACCAACATAAGAACAACAAGTTGAACAATATATTGCTAGTGAATCGAAATAGGCCTTACATGGCTTCCCTAGACTTTAATTTTGTGTTTTGAACAAGAAAATGAGATAAATGACAAGCCAACTATGCCAGTGAATCGAAAAAACCCCACACGGCTTCACTAGACTTGTAGTTTCAATAACATGATGATAACAAGATTACAAGAGATAGAAACTTAACACACTATAATCAATGATCTAAGAATACACATCTTACTCTGTATAAATAAAAAATATGAGTCAAACACTTCCCCCTACCATACAATCCACACAAGCTACTAGCTACCACATTAGTCTATCACTATAAAGAGGTAAATCATCCTCAAACATCGATTATTCAACTAAAATATTTATTTACAGAAAAGTCAACCTCACTCTAACTTTTAACTTTATGACTTCATATCTCCAACTTCTTGGTCCAATATCACTACCAATAGGTCATGACAACAACACTTTAACTCATACTACCATTCAGGTGGAAAAACTATTCCAATATTCTGTTACGCATCATTCCCCCTTTTAGGTATGACATCTGCAGCATAAATTTTTTTTCTTGAAAAGGACCGAATTACTGCAGGATGAAAAGCACAATCTCATAAGAATAAAAGTTCACACTAGAATCAATACACTCTGAAGCACTAACAGACTTTTATCAAGCCCTTGCACAATCTTAAAATCTTATATGACTCAACCAGAAAGGACCATACCATTTAGACTCTAAAATTCTGCACTTGAATCACCCCAATAATGAGACATATCTGAGCATATCAAAGTAAGAAAAAAATTGAGATAACTTTACTTTCGTATGGGCAACACCATAGCATGAATTAGAGTCTAAAAGAGGAACATTCTGACTTCATAGCACGAACTAGAACATGAAGAAAGAGAGACATTCCTAAATACCTAGTAGCCTCCTACTTATAAGTGTGGCGCGCTATACACCTATAAATAGGACTCTACCCGACGCGATTTTGCAGATACCCTGGGACCATGAACCATGCCCTGCTACCAAGTTTGTCACAACCCTAACCGAGGCCCTAGCCTTGACGGACATCCCAAACCATGAAGGCCTGAGAGCCCTTCTAACTTGTAATTATATGAACCATTCATATACAAATAGGAAATGCGGAAAATATATAATGAACGAAATCATGGTCATGAATCTTAACTCAATTCATAATATAGAAAGTAAAGCCCAACAACAACTAGACAATATCTGAACCAGTCTGCGAAAACTATGCAAAAATTCTCATTCTTTCAATAAACATGTGGTGGTCATTTAATCTTTAACAAACCATACAACTCTTTCCATTATATGATTATGTTCAACATTCATCAACATTAACAACCCTCTCTTTTGAAATGAAAATCATAATCCAAATATAACATTACTCAAGACATTTCATATCATGTTTTTTAAGATGCATTCAAAATAATTCATAGCATATCATAAGTAAAGGAAAATCATAACAAGAGAATAATTTTTCATGAATCATGCTCTCAATTCAATCATCAACCTTAAAACTCATGCTTACATATATGTATAATTGCAAATCAAATTAGGGGAAGGCCTAAAGACCAAAACAATATCATCAAGGCTTCTAAAACATGAATGTATTCATAAATTCAAAACTCTTTCTTAAAATCATGATTTCTAAACTCTTTGCATAATTAAAAAAAGATTTCTATGTACATGAGATTTTAGGAAAATCCCGCGTACCTTAAATTAGAAGCTTTTGAATGAACTCTCACGTTAGGGATACTATACGTATGATTTATGGGTGCTTATTGTATCCCTCGCAATGGGGATTCCAATTCTTGAAGAATTAAGGAAAAGCTACGGTTAAATCTTGAGATATTTTGATTTTTGGGTTGAAACCCTAAGGAGTGTTCTTGGTGATTTTGAGAGAAAATAATGTTATTTTGGTATTTGGGGGATTTAATCCCGTGTTATGGTTGAATAGTGGTGGAAAATACCACTTTTACCCTTAGAAACACAAAACAAGGACCTGGAAATTAGGTGCGTGCGACAAAGTGTCTGTCGCACGCTAATCGGGCGATGCTACTATCTCAGTCATAAAAATGGCCATAACTTTTCGCTGGGGCATCAAATTTTGGTAAAATTAGTATTGTTGGAAAGATAATTCGAAGATATTTTATTTGATGTATAGTAGTCCCTCTAATTCGTTATATACAAAGAGTTATGGTTGATTGAAGTTGACCCGAGTTTTGACACTTACTCAAACTCGAACGATAGGAAAGTTTTCAACTCATCCTTGAGTTTGGTGACCTCTATGATCTCAATTCATGCTCAAATAGGTTTCCACACTACAAAATTGATTAACATGCCAAATTTGGATAGGATTTATGGCTTTTGGATCATCTTTGCATAGAAACAAAGGTTTTTGTTCTAGCCTGAAATGCGGGGTGTTATAAAAACTGGCTTCACTGAACTTTTCTGGTTTGTTTCCCTTCGGTTTTGGAGCTTCTATTTTCTCTCTATTCTATAACTTTCTACTCTTAGATTTGATATGACCCTTTATCTTACAGTAATTGCAGGTTTTGTTTCTATTTCTAGATTTTGATTTGTTTCTATAATCACCCCCAGAGTTTCTCTCACGATTCCTTCCTCGAACAATGAGACCATCTCCTTGAGTCTCTGACCTATTCACAAGATGCTTTATTTTCTCCTTAGAGAACAACGCATTATAGACTTCATCTATGGTCAGGGTATCATGACTATATAAAATCGTATCCCTAAAGGTCGAGTATGATGCAGGCAGAGAACACAACAGAATTAACACTAAATCTTTCTTAGAGTCTCTTAATTAGAGGCAATTTCTTTAAAGACAGATAGGTGATCTTCCAAAGATGCACCCTCAGACATACGATGGGAATAAAATCATTGTTTGAGATGCAACTTACCTGTCAGGATCTTCTTCATACATAACAATTCCAATTTCAACCACAACGCAGGGGCAATAGTCTCCTTCAAAACATGCCGTAGAATCTGATTGGATAAATGAAGGTGGATCTGAGGTAGAGCCTTTCGATCCTTACACCATTTGTCCTTGTTCATCCACGATGAGGGCATATTATCAAACCTTAATAGAGCATCGTCCAAATCCATCTGCGCGAGCACAACCTGCATCTTAACCTGCCATAACAAAAATCTGGTGTTGCAATCCAACAACAAAATATCATACTTCATGATTTCCATTCCTGAGAAAACAATTGAACAGTCTCTGATACCAATTTGTTAGGAATCGAGCAAAAATAAAGCAAACAACAAGTAAAAAAACAAGAACAATACACAGATTTACGTAGAAACTCTTGCGGGAAAAACTACGGGCAAAGGCCAAGGAGGTTTCACTATAATGGAGAGAGAGTACAATGTGAAGAAGACTGAATTTTCTGGATACCCAAAACAACCCATAAAATCGCACTTATATATTACGTGCATACAAATAGGTCCAAGGCCCAAAAACATAAAGGTCCATCAACAAAATTCGGTTCACAACTCTAACACTTCTCTTTTCAAGACATGATAATAGCATAAAGATTCTTTGTGAACACTTCATAATAAAGACTTAAATCTCTTGAATAAACATTCCATAAAATGTAAATCGACTCCAATAACATGAAAACAACCTTTTAAGACTCAAGTAGGCTTTCAAATTCATGAAGGAAATTCATAAAGATTCTTGGAAGAAGAAATAGCCATAGATTAGAAATCAAATCAAGAGAAAGACTCCAAATTCATATAATTCTTACGAAAAATTATAGAACATTCATAGAATTTCATCAAGATATCAAACATTAAACTCAAAGATTTCAATTTCTTACAAAAATGCTAACATAATTCATGGTTTAAACTAGAGAGATGACCTGAGTATGGGGAGAATGGGGGTTCAACATGAAAAGATTCATTTAAGCCCCCAATGTGTCAGTTTTCATCAATGATTTTATTTTTCTCCTCCTCCAAAATTTCAACCGCTCAAGCTTAAGAGAGGGTTTAAAGATAGGATTTTTCCTCAGAAATTCTTTCTTCACAGTTCTTCCCCAAGGTATGTAAAGATAGTTAATATGATAGGTCTAATAGGTTACTTGGGGGATAAAGGACAAAACACTCCCAATAATAATTAAAAGCTAAAAAAAATTCCAACTAAGAGAGAGGGTGTGGGGTGGGCTGACGCTCATTCCAATGCCCCACACCCCTAGTCCTGCCGGGCCTTATCACGCACTGCCAAACTAGTGAGTTCCTCTACTGAGTTTTGCAACATGAGTCCTAATGTGGGGTCCTCTGATGCAATGCACGGGATAAATCTCATGTCTAAAAGCTTCTTCTAAATATTAGAAAATAACTCAAATGAATTCTAATTGATTTAAAGGTCTCAAGACTTTATTTGTAAGCTCTAAATAGTCTAAAAAAGACTCTATGGTCTCAAATTTTTTTTTTGGGTATTACATGTACCATCTTTTACGAGTTTATCCAATTAATAAGCTGAATGGTGATAACAGGTTTGGCATGCGCCACTGCACTACATATCCCAAATTAGTCCAAAAGAAAGTTAGCACTACCAAACATAGTTCTATTATCAAATTTGGCAGAACAACTGCTTTTCCAAATTTTCAAACAAATTAGAGTAAAGCATCTAGTACACTCCTGAACTATGATCGAATTTTCTACAACACTCTCTAACTTCATAGACATTCTATTACCCCTAAACTAGATTTTAGCATATTTTTGTCAACCTTTTTAGCTGATGTGACACCTTTTGTCAACCTTTTTAGCTGACATGCACCTTTGACATGACCCCTATTTTATGTAATAAAAGTGCCACGTCAGTACAAAAGGATGACAAAAATATGCTAAAATTGAGTTCATAAAGGTAATAGGACCCTTGTGAAGTTGATATGTGTCGTAGCAACTTTGGCCATAGTTTGGGAGTAGAGGATGCTTATCTCAACAAATTATGGTAGGAAGGCATTGAAATAAAATATCTTAAATGGTGTTTTTGGTTTTAGTAAGGATCTGTCTGATGGTACCAAACCTAATGTTAGTATCATAACTTTGAGCAAAAAATGACCAGATGAACTTGGCAATCTGGCTGTCACAAAAAAGGTTTTGGTTTGTTTCTTCCTTACATATAGAGTAACAACGACAGATGAAAGGATCACAAATTCTCGGTCCTTTGACCTTGCCATCAGTGGGAAGCCTGTTATAAATAAGTCAGATTAAGTCATCGTTGATCACTTAAACTTGTCCCAAAATTTCACTTAAATACTTCAACTTAGGCCTGTACCTATCAAACCTCTAACCCACTCGAAATTTGATCCATCTTGGCCTTTTTTTGTCATGCCCTATCAAATCTCCTCCGCGTGTTAACAAACACGGCTGACGTGTAAAGTTAGTCCATTCAACAATTTCCATATGGATTACATATATTCATGGTCTAAATAATTATTAAAAAATAATTATAATTTTTTTTTAAGAAATTAAAACCTGGTTCTCCCCCGTGCCCCCTCTATCTTCTTCAAGCCTAATCTAATCAGCTCCGGTGACGTACTATTTTTCGCCGGTGATGGTGTTCAAATTGGAAAAAAAGGTTGATTCTTAATTCCAAAATAGGTGCTTACAAGAAGCGAAGGTAACCATATAAAAAACCTCATCAGATTCAATACACAATGACTCCAATTTGAGATTGAACGATTTGCCTCCACTAGCGATTTCAGGGGACGGCGCCGCCGCTGCTGGAACTGGTGAAACTATAATTTGGGTTGGGTATTTTACGCGCAATGTTGTCAGCAATCCAATGGCACAAGAAGCCGCAAAACTGCTTCTCCAATTTGCTATTGATTTTCAATGTTCTCATTTTTCTATCTAACTCAACTAATTTTATCTTTGATTTTTTTTCACTTTCCTATATGCCTTTATTTTTCTTCAAGCAGTACAAAAACTCTATGAACCCCTAACCATAATTCTTATGATTATTTTTTTAAAATCTTTGAAATTTGCTGGGACATGGGCAACAATAATATTTTTTATTTTTGGTGAAATTGCTTTGGTTGTTTATTCCTCGTCTCTTCTTGTGTATATATACAAGACGACGTTACAGGAGGGTGAGGTGTGTAAAGATGATGAGAACGAAGGAGGGTGTGAAGATGATGAGGGGTAGGGTTGGGGGTGAGGTGTGTGAAGAAGACAATGAGAAGGGGGAAGGGGAAGGGGTTGTGTGAAGAACACGATGAAGGGGGAGGGATTGAAAATTAGGATAATATAAAATAATTTAAATATAATTTTTTGATTAAAAAACATAAAATATTATTTTTTCTTCAATTCATGCGCCCAAGGAAAGTGCAACACACTCTCCTTGCCAAATCAGCATTTTGTGCCTGATAAGTATAAATTTTAGCAGTTAAGGTGCCTGATAGGTACAGGCCATAGTTGGGGGGTCTAAGTGAATATTCAGGACAACTTTAAATGCCTGACGATGACTTAAGCTTAAATAAGCCTGTGCATAGAGAATGAAAGTTTGAAAGGAATAAGTTTATGCTAAATCCTGCTAGCAGTGAAGCAAAGATTTTTCTTTTCTCTCATAAATTGCCCGGCCGATTTACAAGAGAAAATTGTTAAGGAGATAGGTTAATACAAATGTAACAAAGGAGCTAAGTATTAGTTAGTTACAAAAGTTAGCCAGGAAGGTAGTTAGTTATCTTCTAGAAGAATACTGCTCTATATATACATAGGCTACATATACTACTCAGATGAATGAAAATACAGATTGACAGTTTTCTTTTTCTTTCATTTCACTCTAATTTTCTACTTCTTCTTCTTCTAGTTCTTCATCTTCATCATCTTCATACTCTACTGCTTCTTGATCACTAAATCAGCTACTTCTTAATCACTAATTCAGCATGGTGTCAGATCCTCATTGATTCAAATCAGTGCTCACGCGATCCTATATTCTTCCTTATATCAAGAAATTCACATTTCATTTGAATCTGTTGGGCATTATCAGAATCTCAAGCAATGGATTCAACTGCAGTTCCTACTCAGAGCAGTTCCCATTTCTCTGCAATTCTAGATATCAATCATCCTCTGCACCTATCGGCTGCGGATGTATCTGGTAACTCTCTTATTTCATTCCAGTTGAAAGGAAGTGAGAACTATGTTGTTTGGAGTAAAGCAATTAGAATTGCATTATTAGGGCGTAATAAATTTTTCCTTGTTGGCGGATCTTGTAAGAAAGAAAGTTTCTCTGTTGAATTGGGTAATCAGTGGGAAAGAGTAAATGCAATTGTTCTATCATGGTTAATGAATTCTATATCTTCTGATCTTCTTGATGGAATAGTGTATGCATCTAATGCACACCTTGTTTGGCAATATTTAAAAGAAAGATTTGATAAGATTGATGGTTTAAGAACCTATAATCTCCATCAAGAAATTGCTACTATCGCTCAAGGAGTTCAGTCTCTTTCTGTCTACTTTACTAAGCTAAAAAACTTGTGGGATGAGTTTGATTCTATGGTGCCATCTCCTGCCTGCAATTGTGAGAAATCAAGAGAGTTTGTGATATATCTCCAGAGGCAAAAATTGTACCAATTTTTGATGGGATTAAATGACACATACTCTCAAGCAAGAAGTCAGATATTGCTAATGACACCCTTACCTACTGTTAACATGGCATACTCCATGATTATGAGTGATGAAAGTTAGAAGTCTATGGCTTAAGCTGTCAATGCCACAGGTCTTCTTGGTGCTGCACCTAATATAGGTGATGTTGTAGCCATGTACTCTAATTCCAGTTACTCAGGTGGTGAATATCAGAAAGAGAAAAGAGGTTATAACACCAACTATAATCCAAATGCAGTATGTGATCAGTGCAAATTGAAAGTACACTATAAGAGTGAGTGCTTTCAGTTGGTTGGATATCCATCAGGGTATCCTAGGCATGGTGATTCCAAAGGGAATATTCAGACAAGAAATAACTATGGTCACAGACAAGGGTATGACTATAGACCAAGCAAAGAAGAACTAGTCCTAGTGCACACAATGATATAGCTGATAATTGGAACTGTCAGCCACTGCAAATGCAATCTCAGGATACTACTCTAGCATCAAAGCCTGCCTAAAACATCCAAAATACAGCAGCTGCAGTCATGCCGCCAAGGTTCATACCTTAACAATATGAGCAAATTTGTCAAATATTACAGAACCAAGTCCCAGTGCATAACATGACTACTTCAGCTTCAGGACCCTCAGCTAACTCTGCAAACTTATTAGGTACTTTTAGTTCCCTACTAGTTACAAATGATCCACAAGAATGGATCATTGTCATAGGGGCTACTAACCATATGACTGCAGATATTGATCTTCTGAATCAAGATTCAATATCTGAGTCTGTGCACCCTATGAAAGTGGTATTACCAAATGGTAATATTTCACAAGTTACACACTGGAACCAGTAACATATCTGATAATACCTCTCTCACTAATGTGCTTCACATTCCACAATTTAAATATAATCTCTTATAAGTTTCAAAAGCTACTAAACAACTACAATGTTCACCTACCTTTGTCCCTAACTTTTGTGTATTTCAGGATCTTTGGAGTGGAAAGGTGAAGGAGATTGTAGAAAAAGAGATGGATTATACCATACTGAATAAGGGACTACCAGAAACTAAAAGAACCAAATGCTTCAATGTGATTCCTGCAAATAGTAGTAATGTGGAACTATGGCATAAAAGACTTGACCATGTTTCTTAAAAAATACTGAATAGATGGCTAAGATCAGAAAATAAAATTACTACATGTAGTATTTTCCCATTTGCTAAACAAACTAGGCTACCTTTTTCAACTAGTGCATCAGTTAGTGAAAAGGCCTTTGATTTAGTCCATATGGACCTTTGGGCCTCCTATAGAGTACCTACTTGTGATGGTCATAAATGCTTTCTTACTATTGTAGATGATTACTCAAGAATGACATAGATCTTTCTACTCAAATTAAAGTCTGATGTGTTTGTTGTGCTTAAGCATTTCCTTTCTTACATTTAGAATCAATTTCCTACTTGCATAAAAACCTTGAGAACTGATAATGGAATAGAGTTTGTTGAATTGTTTACTAACTTAGGTATAAACCATCAAACTTCTTGTTCTTATACTCCACATCAAAATGGAGTTGTCAAAATAAAACATAGACATCTGCTAGAAATGACTAGAGCTATTGGGTTTCAGGCTAACATTCCTCTCAAATATTGGGGGTACTGTGTCAAGGATGCTACCTACTTAATTAATAGACTGCCTACACCTATAATTGGTCATGTAACACCTTATGAAAGGTTATATAACAGAAGCCTTCCCTTAATTATTTAAGAGTGTTAGGTTATTTATGCTATGCAAAGACTGTTAATGAATCAGATATACTTTTTCCTAGATCAAGAGAAGCTGTACATATGGGATATTCAGAAACTAAGAAGGGATACATTCTACTTGATCTGACTAACAAAACTTTTTTTGTGAATAGGGATGTCATATTCATGGAAGATATATTTCCATTCAACAGTCAGATTAGTCAATCACCTGAAGCAATTTTCCCAATGAGAGATCAAGATCTATTACTAGACATTAGCAATTCTATGACTCAGAGAACTGATACTGAGTTGCCTGCATCTCAAGCACCTATACAACAACAATCAACTACTGATGTTATAAGCTTACTTCATCCATCTTTTTCCAATACAATGCCTTCTTCTACAACAAATCAGACAAGAACTGTAACCACAAGAACAACATATGTTCCCAACACTAGACAAACCAAAAGTACTACTACTAGACAAGCTCAGGAGTTACAGAGAAAATCAGCAAGAGAATCACATCCTTCGAGATGGATGAAAGACTTTGAGTCATTAACAATCAATGACAATATTTTTTATCCCTTATCTGACTATATATTATATGATAAATTATCATATAAATATCAATGTTACTTATCTGCATTTTCTAACATTGTTGAATCAACAACTTATGCAGAAGCTATCAAGGACCCCAGGTGGATAGAAGCTATGCAAACTGAGGTTGCAGCCCTTGAAAGAAACAACACTTGGACATTGGTTCCTTTACTTACAGGTAAGAAGCCAATTAGATGAAAATAGATCTACAAGGTGAAATATAAGTCAACGGGAGAGGTGGACAGATTCAAATCAAGGCTAGTTGCTAAAGGATATAGCGAAAAGGAAGGGATTGATTATCAAGAGACTTTCAATCTTGTGGTTAAGATGGTGACTGTGAGAACAATTCTTACAATTGTTACAACTAGACACTGGCACATCCATCAGATAGATATGTTTAATGCCTTTTTACAAGGTGATTTGGAGGAACATAACCATGTATGCAGACTCTTAAAATCCTTTTATTGTCTAAAGCAAGCTCCCAGCTAGCGGAATGCAAAACTATCTAAATCCTTGATCAACTGTGGAATCAGACAAAGTCAGTTTGATCGCTTCTTATATATCAGAAAATCAGAGGAAGGATTGGTTGTTGTATTAGAATATGTTGATGATATACTTGTTACTGGAGATCAGATAGATCAAATCTTAAAGACAAAGATAGCATTAAACAATGTTGTAATACCCCATACTTTTTCCTAGCTAATTTATTTCAAGAATGTCTAGTATTAGATTTTAAAAATTGAATGATGATTATTCCATTAGGAATTTTCGATATTTTCACTTTTTGTCATATGGGAAATTTAGTAAGCTTTCCATCGATATAAGATTCTCCCAAATCCGATAACTGGGTCAAAAGTTAAGACTATTTCAAGTTCCCGTCGTAAAACAACACCATATTAGCTAGTGGCGCGCCGCGCCATAAGAGAAAAGGGAATTTGGCAAATTCCAGTAGGGGTCCACAATTATGGCATGTCACGCCGGGGCCCAAATTTAGAATTGTCCTTTTTCCAGTGTCTCAGCGCGATTTCCTCTACGTCGCGCCAAAGTTCCAGGTCACAAAGAAAGTGGCAATGCGATGGCTCTGCGTCGCGCCATCCCTCAATTTCCCAATTGTCAAAATCCAGCGAAACGACGCGATAGTGCAGCGTCGCGCTAAGGGTCCAGTTTGGGAATTTTTTTTACCATTTTAAAAGATGCATCCAAGGGTTAAAAGGGTCAATTTCCTACCCCTACTTAAACCCAATAACATATGATTTAGCAATTTTCACCAAAAATATACTAGTTTCTCTCAAGAAAAAGATAGGGTTTCTATTGGGGATTCAAATTCAAGAAGATTTCACCATCAATCCTCACGTAATCACGAACTAAGGTATGCATAGTGTTCATTCATGGACACCTTTCGTCCATGAAGCCCAAGAATCCCTTTTCTAAATTCAAGTTTATGGATTTTCCTATGAATTTCATGATTGGACTTCTCTTGTTTATGTTGATAATGAGAAATTAAATTCTACTCTATGCTGGATGATGAATTCTATGTGGGTTAAATTATTATAGATATAGATTTATGCAAACCTATGACTAAATCCTTGAGTGATGAAATTAGAATTGAACCATGATGTTTAATTATTGTACAATGATGTTTGCATGTACTATGCCTATAATATATTTTATTAAATGCCTAGATGAAGAAAAAATACCTAACTAGCATGATATCATGAAATCCCCATGTATGTACAAGTTTATGCCTATCACATGATTGATGAAATGCTTCTATAAATGTTTTATGGATTATGATGTCAGTCATGTGTTCAAGTAAGTCATGCCTTGTCAGTTTCCTTTTATCGAGTCCTAGGGGTACTTGTACCTGAAACATTAGCTGTGTGCCTAGAGCCATGTCATGTTTTCACGATACTCTCAATCAAGCTACGAATCCTTAGACTTTAGACAGTCTTATGACTTAGGAAATCTCCATGATCTCATGAACTAAGTCAGTTGTCAGATATCAGTAGTATTCCACCAGTTAATGGAATTCAGTAACTCAGCCTATGTCTAGTTCAGTTAAATCATGTTCGGTGTCTATTCAGATGGGAGTAGAATTTTGCACTGAGTGAACCCAAGGATGGGGACACACACTATCATATAAGGGTGTGATCTTTAGAAGTCATCCTTGTATTCCAAAATTACGTAGCTAGCATAGGATGAGACATTAACACTATCCGATGAGGGTTGATGAGGTGGATAAGCACTATCAGATAAGGGCCCCACCATTCTCGTATAGGGACACTATCAGATGAAGGTCGCCTACAGCTTGTCCTTACCAGTGGTGCGGTATTGACACCCTTCTAATTGGGGTTACAGATTGGACCCCAACTCAGCCATAATGGCGTATTAGGGGCATGTCAGTTAAATAACTACTTCCCACAGTCTCAGTATCAGTAAAAAAAAATCAGATAGTTCTTTAAAATTCAGGACTATCAGATACAATCGACTCAGATACAGAATGGAACTCAGATAGTTCCATCAGATTAAGGACTGTCAAATACAGTTACTAATGTTATCAGTTATATCAGTTATTAGTATGTCATGTTATCAATATTTAGATTTAATAATCATGTTATCACGGTATCAGTTATAGTTATGTATTCATGCACGTACTCTCACGTTCATGTTAGACAGTCGGTTAGTATTTGATCATGCATATGAACCCTTGCATATAGCCTACCTCACATGCATACTCAATACATTCCATTGTACTGACACATTTGCGCTATGGTACTTTCTTTTTATGTTACACCATAGGTTCAGAGACACGAGCTACAGATCAGCAGTAGATTCCAATTTCAGCAGTCAGAGTTAGAAGTGAGTCCTCATCATTCGAGGACATGATTATTTCCCTATTATATCATTAATTAGTTTATTAGTTAGAGTTAGCTGGGGACATGTCCCATCAACTTCTTATTCAGACAGTTCAGTCAGTTAGAGGCTTTCTAGACTATCATGTTTCAGCCTTTAGTATTTTTTTTAGTTTTGTTTTGGGTTTTCTATTACCCCACACAGATGTTATATTATTCAGATTATGTTTAGTATTGAACTTTATGGCCTTTCAGTGCATGTTTCTGCGTTATTATGTCATATTATGCAGTGTACAAGTACAAATATCAGTCATGGGTTAGCTTGTGGTCCTTCGGGGTCATGAGCACCGTGTAGCATTTCGGGTACCAGATTCGAGGCGTTACAAATGCTTTCAAGATGAAGGACCTAGGTGAACTAAGACACTTCTTAGGTATTGAGTTTGCCAGATCTCAACAAAGTATTGTCATGCATCAGAGAAAGTATGCTCTTAAACTCATATCTAAAACTGGACCTAGTGCTGCAAAACAAGCTCCTACACCTATGGACGCTACTACAAGGTTAACCACTAGTGAGTATGATCAGCATATCAAGAAAACTGATCAAGATTGTGATATGCTTGCTGACCAAGGTGCCTATCAAAGACTTATAGGCAAGCTGCTGTATCTAACAATAACTAAACCAGATATAGCATATAGTGTACAAACACTAAGCCAATTCCTACAGAAACCAAAACAGTCTCATATGAATGTAGCTCTTAGAATTGTTAAGTATATCAAGGGCAAACCAGGACAAGGTCTACTATTGTCTAGCAACAAAAGGGATGTACTCATAGCCCATTATGATGTAGATTGGGTTGCTTGTGCATTCTTTAGGAAATCTATCACAGGGTACACTATCAAGTTTGGTAAGCCACTCATCTCATAAAAGTCAAAGAAGCAGGCTACTGTGTCTAGAAGCTCAGCTGAATCTGAGTACAGAAGTCTAGCTTTCATAATAGCTGAACTTTCTTGGATTGTTAGCCTAGTATCATATATTGGAGTTCAGATTTAGTTACCAGTTATAGTCTTTAGTGACAGTAAAGCTGTAATTCAGATGTTAGCAAATCCTGTGTATCATGAGAGGACTAAACACATTGGAATAGATTGTCACTTTATCAGAGAAAATATTCAACAAGGCTTAATAAAGCCTGAATACATTTCAACACATGATCAACCAGCAGATGCTCTAACCAAAAGTCTAAACAGAATCCAGCATGAATACTTAATCTCCAAACTTGGACTTGCTAACATATTTACAGTACCAAGTTTGAGGGGGAGTGTTAAGGAGATAGGTTAATACAAATGTAATATCAGTTAGTTATAAAAGTTAGTTAGAAAGGTAGTTAATTATCTTCTAGAAGAATACTACTCTATATATACATAGGCTACATGTACTACTTAGATGAATGAAAATACAGATTGACAGTTTTCTTATTCTCTCATTTCACTCTAATCTTCTACTTCTACTTCTTCATCTTCATCATTTTCATACTTTACTGCTTCTTGATCACCACCTCAGCTGCTTCTTAATCACTAATTCATCAAAAACTCCAAAAGTGTCAACAGTCCAGATTGGCCAATCCTCTTTACCATGATGAATTTCAATGCTGAGAATGAGATTAGCTAGATGTGGATGAAGATTATTTCTAAGCTTGGTAGTATGCCAATTCCCATTTAGGAAATAGGAGTTGACATGACACTTTCTAGGAGCAAGGTGGTGAATTTGAATAGCTAAGGCTCCCTTTCCAATCCAGTTATCCCACCAAATGAAATATTATATGCACACTTGTGAGAATTTGGGGGAAGTGCACAAATATTTGCTTTTTTACAAGTTTATTAGTTTTGGGAACAATTCAGATGTAGTCCATTGAAGTTGAAGTCAGATGTGATTTCAATCATACATGATTGAAATGCATGTAAAAATTGTTTTAATTTTAGATACGCGTGTCTAAAATTTGTTTGTCCATTTTTTTCTTATCCAATTCTAACAATTCAACACCCAAATCTACTCCAAATAAGATCAAATTTGAAACAGAAATTTCATATATCATTAACTTCTATTGCCCGATGGCCCTCTTATGTTAAAATTCCTCTTTTATATTACAAAAGCAACTATAGCTATAAACTTTTGGGTATAATCAATTCAACTTCTTTGCTATCACACTTGGGCTGATCTTTAACATATCTACTCCAAAACCAGTACTTTTCCCACACTTGATGCATGGAATTTAACGCAACGCCTTTTGTCTCAGGCATGGACATCACAATAAAAATGGTCATTATAGTAATCCAACCAGCAAAAAAACAAGAAAGCCCCATACTTGAAGTGGCAAAGCATGGCCAAGAATGTTTGAGACAACACGAATGTGGTGGCAAAGTTGATGGGCACACTTCAGCTTTTCTCCATTATTCGAATGTTCATTGGAAATATTTAACTTGGAATGAGCCAATTTAGAAGACCCCAAGACCAACCAAAACCAGTAGCATAAGTGCACATCAGGGCAATTATAAAGACAACATATTGCTTGCTAAACATTATGGCAGCAAATTGCTTGCTAATGTGTTTGCTTCCATTTTTGCCTATCGAAGGTTGCTAGGTATGTCAGATATGAAAAGTGCACAAGTCCCAAAGGGTGTGTCACAAAAATGAAACAAAAATTATGGAAGATCTTGGTTCAGAACTCTTCAAAGAGATATAAAACGTAGGGCTGGCTCAAAATCCATTTTACTTTAGACTAACAAAATAAATATTGCGTAATAAAATGCAAGATGATTCTTTTTCAATCTGCCTAAGGTTTACTGGACAGAATTATCCTGCTACTAGGAGGTAGTAGGTACTTGAGGATATAGTTGAGGCATTTGCAAACTGACCCTGGCAACAACCTAAATTAAAGTAAAAATGAGAAGTGCACTTATGGTCATTGTTGCGGCTGGAACTATGGCTAAGCTGAGGGAAAGGTGTAGTAACACACCATACTTCCGGGCTAGAATTTGAACCGTTCTTTATGCGTGTATAGGTTTGAACCCAATTAAGTGTTTTGGATGTGAATTAAGTCATAGGAAACCTCTAGCATAACGACGAGTTTGTTGCTTCTAATAGAGAAGAAAAACTGAAAATAGAGATGAGTTAGAGGAGGAGACGCAGAGAAGTTTATTTTTTCTTTTCTAGTAAAACTCAATAGTTTATTGATCGTCAACTCCTCCTTAAATAGTCCTATTATAACTAAAAATAGATTAAACTTACTATAAAAGAAAACCTATTTTCTTTCAAAAATAACAACTAATCAGTCTCCCACCAAAAATAGGAATCTCAATTTAACTAGAAGTAGCACTACTAGAAAACTGTTTATTACCTGGGGATTTTACCTAGGGAATAATATCGTAAGAAATACATGCGGATTTACCTACGAAATTATTAAATTCGTCAATATTAAAATCTATTACCTGCAAACTATATATTTGCAACAAATTCCGCAGGTAAATTTGGCGCCATATTGCACCAAATTTCGTACTTGCGACATTACCTGGGGAAATATATCAGTGGGTATTTTATCTCTAGGTAAATACGCAGGTATATCGACAAATATATATATTTTTTAAATCCGTAGAAAAATTCCCAGGTAATTTATCCTACAGATTTACTTAGAGATATTTTGGTGGAAATTTATGTAATTAATTTTATTACCTGAGAAATTATTTGGGGATTTTGTACTGCGAATTTTTCTAAGGATTTATTCTTGGGGATTTACCTGCGAAATTATTACTTGCGACATTACCTGAGGAAATATATCGGTGGGTATTTTATCTCTAGGTAATTCTGAAGGTATATGAACATATATATATATATATATATATTTTAAATTCATAGAAAAATCCCCAGGTAATTTATCCTACGGATTTACTTAGAGATATTTTGGTGAAAATTTATGTAATGGATTTTATTACCTGGGAAATTATTTGGGAATTTTCTGCTGCGAATTTTGCTAGGGATTTATTCTTGGGGATTTACCTGCGAAATTATTACTAGCGACATTACCTGGGAAAATGTATCGGCGGGTATTTTATCTCTAGGTAAATCCACAGGTATATGAACAAATCTATATATTTTTTAAATTCATAGACAAATCCCCAGGTAACTTATCCTACGGATTTACTTAGAGATATTTTGGTGGAAATTTATGTAATGGATTTTATTAACTGAGAAATTATTTGGGAATTTTCCGCTGCTAATTTTACTGGGAATTTATTCTTGGGGATTTACCTGCAAAATTATTACTTGCGACATTACCTAGGAAAATGTATCGGTGAGTATTTTATCTCTAGGTAAATCCACAGGTATATGGACAAATATATATATATATTTTAAATCCATAGAAAAATTCCTAGGTAATTTATCCTACGGATTTATGTAGAGATATTTTAGTAGAAATTTATGTAATGAATTTTATTACCTGGAAAATTATTTGGGGATTTTGTTCTGCGATTTTTGCTAGGGATTTATTCTTGGAAATTTACCCGTGAAATTATTACTTGAAAAATTATTGGGGGATTGTGTTGCTACAAATTTAGCTGAAATTATTTCTTGGCGATTTACCTATGAAATTACTACTTGGGAAATTATTGGAGGATTGTGTTGCTACAAATTTAGCTGAAACTATTTCTTGGAGATTTACGTAGGATTTTTATGACTTGAAAATTTTAAATAGGATCCAAGAGTTATCAATATTGGGTTCTTAACATTATACCTTTATGTGGTCTTTCTATCTATCCTTTTTCTTTTGTAATCTTGTATCCGTTTTGTATCTTGTATTGTGAAACCGTTTTTGTTGTTGTTGTTGTTCTCATTGTTGTTTCATCTTGTGTTGTTAACTTAGTTTGTGATTGGCTGCAAAAGGTGTCAAACACCTAGTTATATTGTCCTTCTTGTATTTCATTCTTGAATCCGAGAATGGTCTTCAAAAGGGTCCTCGATTCTTTGAATTTTTGGAGTGTGTTTGGATTGTTTTGAGCCAATTCCGTGTGTTCCTTGATTTTCTTGTATCACATACCATGGTATGGATCATACAAACAGCCAAACAAATTAAAATTAAACACATTTTTAATTGGCATTTACCATATATTCTTGTCACGTCCCAAAATAACCCCTAGGCGTGACTGGCTCCCGACAACACCACTTGCCAGGAGAACTAATTTTCTATACATTCACAATATTTACAAACACTGAGATGAAAACATGTACAACTCCACATATATGAAATAATCATTAACACAGGGTAATTATCCAACAAGATACCGCATAGCGATTTATGAAAATGATAACAATTTAGATAACAAATCTCTAACCCGAGTCCCACACTAAGTTCATGGAGCATCTAAACAGAGTTACATGAGTTCAACTATTGGGCATGCAAATCCAACGAAAGGAAATATAAGCTAAAAATAACTAAAGATGAATGACAACCTTCACGAACAATGCGAAGGCTCACCTCAGCGATAGAATCCACACGTAAAGACAGTCAGTCACGATCCTCTCTCTCCACAACCGTATCTGTAGGTATGAAAGTAAGGAGTGAGCTATATAAATATAACTCAGTAAGATCCTCGACCCGCTACTTTAATACCCCTGAAACAAGTGTTAGAAAATACCAAATACATAAATAATATGTACATAATATCTCTCTTAAAGTAATGTCATTAAGATCCAAAGGAAGTTCAAAAATTCCACCCTATATCTCAACTCAATCCACACTCACGACTTGTTATAAGTGGCAGTGAAGGTGATCAGCCTAGCACCTCACTAAGTCTGCGGCAGCTTATATAATACCCCAAAAGTCTACTACAGCAGCATGTACAAGTCCCTAACATATTACGGCAGCATAAGTAATGCCCATAACATATTACAGCAGCTATATATGCCCCTAGAGACTATAATGGCAGCGAAGAAAATATATTCAACACCCCAATCTCACCTCACATTTCACCTCTAAATAATTCTCAATACACTCCCCAAAATACATATCCACAACTAGTGAAAGGACACAAATTCTACCAAGTTCTTGCTTGTCCCAACACATGGACTAGGCAGAAAAATATAATTTTTATAAAGCAGATTTGAAAAGCAAGCATCAAAGCTTAAAGTCTCACTTACCTTGCTAATGAAAAATTTATCAACTTTTCAATGTGTAGAACATCAACCAAACAACGACCAATGGGATCAATCTAAACAAAATTTTAAATAAGAATATCAATTACGCTATTTTGGGGTTAAGTCTTAATATTCCAAACTTTTAAACTTAGAGTTAAACCTTAATATCTCACTGATATATTAAATTAACAATAATAATATCCCAATACAATTGTCCAAACATGAAACCAACGATAAGAAAAAGAAAATTTCCAAAACAATGTTTCAATTTTTGCTTACTGCCAGTTGCTCCCAAAATTGAATATTGTTGTTGTTGTTTTCTTTTCTTTTCATGCTAATGAAACCAACACTGCAATTTGATTATTTCTAAGTCATTACCAAGTCAACTTACTGACTCAATCAAACAAGAAGAAGCATTATTGGCTCTCTCTTATAGTGTTCAACACATACAGGCAACAGTATATTACAGCAAAAATATCTCAATTTAGCCCATGCTTTATAACCGTACGTACAATATAATAACAGAGAACTGTGATATAACCTGCTTTTTCCTTCTTATTTATTTTCCCCTCTAAGAAATCAATATCAACCAATATCTAACTTTAATCAAGTAGCAAACAACTAACCACCAAGAAGAAAATCAAATATACATTAGTGTTGTTTTGCTTTCATTGTTTTCAGAATTCTATGCCAAAGAACTATAAATAAATTTCATACCTTATCGATGAAAGATGCCTGCTAATGTAGCTTAGATATTCTCTGCTGATTTTTTTTCCTGTTTTGTACGCTGCTTTGCTTGCTGTTATCTTCCAAGAATAATTGTTCTATTTATGCTGATCTTTAATGTGAAACTGAAAAAAGCTTTTGGCCCCTTTTTAATTCCTTAATTACTATTATTAATTAGTTATAATTTTCAATTAACCCTTCATTAAAAGGAAATAATAAATTGGCTATTACAACTCTACTGAGACTTCAAGATATCAAGCAAATAACATGCCCTTTCTTCTCTTGAAGAAATAAATTTAAGATGCATCGAACATAATCAAGAATTTCATATCATTAAACAATCAGTCAAGCATTACTAAAAACAGTCATAAACAAAATAGTTATCTACAATAAAAAAATTTAATTTACTTTTTTTTTTGTTCGAAGTGCTACTTATCTTGTCTTGCTCTCCCTTTTATGACCTTAGATAGGAAGACATGAAGGTGGAGAATTAGTGTGGAAGGTTAGTGGTTAGCCGAATATAGTTGCCCGTTAAGTGGAAGAGGCAATAGCTAGCACCATCTCCTCTTTTCCTTGTTAGCAGTAATATTTTGCAATATTGTATACCTTAAAATCCAAGATTTTCAAAAATAATTATGATAAATCAAAAATCCAAATCATAAACTGACTTGATATTTTGGAACACATTGAATTACACTATAATAGCTAATTGTAACATATGAATGTGACTCGATAGTTGAAGTATAAAAAGTACTACATAGAGAGAATTTGAGAATATAAAATTCTAAGGAAATATCCATCAAACTTACCCAGAAAATGATGAATTGGGTTCTCTATAATTTGGAGTAGAACAAGTCTATTTTACTCTAAGATCCAGCAGAAAAAACCAAAGAAAATTAAGTGTGGGTGACAAATAAGTTTTAAAATTAAAATGAGAAAATACCCAATTACCCCCCTAAACTATACCTAAAAAGGCATGACACACCCTAATTTAAAGGGGGTTCTATTACCCCCTGAACTAATTAAAAGTATAATTTTACACCCTTAGTACCACGTGTCACATACGTGGCACACACCTGTGCCTACGTGGACACTTCAGTGTGTTGTGCCACGTATGTGCCATGTAGGCACTGAGGGTGTCAAAATTATACTTTTAATTAGTTCAGGGGTAATAGGATCCCCTTTAAGTTGAGCTGTGTCATAGCCTTTCTGGGTATAGTTCAGGGGGTAATTGGGTATTATCTCAATTAAAATTGGTGACAACTTTGACCAACTCAAGTCAAATTCTTTTTAATTAGTGATTAAACTAAATTGGGGTGTAAAATGTAATTTTTTAAACTCTTTAAACTTTTCAAAAGTCCTCCAACTCCAAATTTTAAATATTAGAATTTCCCTCCTTTTCTTATCTTTCAATCTTTTTTTTTCTCTCTCTCCAAATTTTTTCTCCCCATCTTCTTCTTCTTATTTTTTTTCTCTCTCTAGATTTTCTCTTCTTCCATCTTCTCTTCTTCATTTTTTCTATTTTTTTCATTCTTCTTCCTTTTTTAATCTTCATGGACTATTTTTTTAAAAAAAAAATTAAGAAGTTTGAAAAGAATTTTTTTTTATTTTTTTTAAAAATGAATGAAGAAATAATTCAGCAACTACAAGAGTTGCTTCAACAACTACCATATTTGCTGCAACAGTTACGGTAATTGTTGCAACAACTTTTATTAGTTATTATGTTACTGCAATTATCAAAGTTGTTGCAGCAACTTCGATACTTACTTAATTTCTGAAAAGATGTGGTTGGAGGAGGAGCCCACGAAAAAGTGATATTTATATAAAAAGGGAGGTGGTGGTGCTGGTAGTGACGCTAAATAAGAAGATGACATTTGTTGCGGTGTTGATAGCGATGGTGGTGGAGGATAAAGGAGAAAAATAGGCAATAGTTATGTAGCAGGAGAAAATAATGGTGAATCTGGAAGAGGTGGCAATGGTAGTGATAGTGATAGTGGAGGAAGAGGAGGTGGCGGTGGCGGCAACAACAAAAAGGGTGTGGAGGAGGAGTGGTGGTGATGGTGTAAGGATCTTTGTATAAATATGGTATAAGAATCTTTGTTTAAATAATAGAAATTGAGAGTTTTAAAATTAGTGTCATTAATACTAATCTTAAAATTGTCACCTCTACTTAATATTTAAGACTTGCATCACTCTTTTTTAGTTTTGAAACTTTTTTGTCACCTTTAATTAATTTTACCACAAAACCAAGTTCCCGATGAATACTCATATGAATTTTCTTTGAGAGAAAAAAAGACACCAAGAATAGAACCTGAGTATAAAGAATGACAATTCACAAGAGTATAAAGGAATTTCGAAAAAGGAAAGGAAAGGAAAGAAACAATGAATAAAGAAAAGAAGATTGCAACCTGATGCAATACAAACCTGAAGTTGCAATACAAAGATTCTAGAAAGTATTCGTAGAAAACACTAATTGTGGAGGGGGCACTGCGACGTTGGAAGATATTATGGAGAATTAAAAGACAAAATTTCCCTCGGTCGTTCCATTAGTGATGTTTCTATATAGTAGAAAAGTCGGAAATTATTAATTAATTCTCCTACTATATAGTTTAGGAGTTTCATATATTTTAGAAAGTCTAGTTAATATAATAAAATATAATTAAATAATAAATTAAAAATATAGTGAAAAGACAGTTTTGTCTAAAGAAAAGAGTCTATTAATGAAGGACAAAAAGTTCAAATCATTTTGGGTCTTCACACTTTTAATATATTATAGATTTATTGACTACCTTTACTTGTAACCAATGAATTCATTTTTATTATTACACAATAATAGCTCATCTCTTCATCTTCTCAATATTTCTCTCTCTAGAATTTCTCAAAGCTTCTGTTGTCAAGATGGTATCAGACCCAGGGATTTCGTAGATTTTGGGACTTTTTCATTGTTCAATCATGTTCTCTCAATAAGTGTGGTGGTTGGTGATCTCATCTGCTCACTGAAATATTTATTTTTTGGACTGTCCTCATTGAATTTTTGTCTGATACAACCTTCTTTCCTCAGACAGTTACCCAAGTTCATCCTTTTTTGTCTATTTTACTTTGAACAAGCTGTCATATGCCTTGTCCTCTAGGGGTTATGTTCCCTCTCTAAATGATTATTCTCTCTTTGTTAGAGGTTATGGCAATTCTTTGCCCATTTTACCTATGTATGTTGATGACATCATTCTAACTAGGACTGATTTCTCTAAAATTATTGCACTTAAGTTCTTTCTCCATGACCAGTACAAGATAAAGGACTTAGGGGTTTTGAACTATTTCATTGGGATTGAGGTTTTATACTCAGATACTGGTGTGTTGCTTCATCAAAAAAGATTTCTCCACGACCTTTTCTTTGAATTTCACTATTCCAAGGTCACTTTTGTCACATGCCCTCTTGATATTTCTGCTAAACTCTAGGTTGGTGTTGGTGCCCCCCTTTCTAATGTTGATAGTTACTAGTCTTCGGTTGGGAAACTTAAATTTCTCACCATACATGGCTTGATATTAGCTTTGCTGTTGAAAAGCTTAGTTAGTATATGCAGCATCCTTGTGTTCCTCATATGACAGCTGCATTTCATCTACTGCGCTATTTGAAAGGTACATCTTGGTATTTTTTTCAACAATAGGCCTGAACTATCTCTTACTGCCTATTATGACAGTGTTTGGGCATCTTGTGTTGATTCTTGGAGGTATGTTACTAGGTATTGTGTATTATTTGGTAGAAGTGTCACGACCCAAACTAGGGCCTGGCCATGATGGACATCCCGAACCATGAAGGCATGGACGTCCTACTCTATCTGGTAGTCATGCACAACATTCATATAATAAAAGAAAATACGGAATTATGATCTAATACGGAAACATAGTCATACTCTGGATTAAGTTTAACAATAAGGAATGAAATCCAAAAATCACTAACAACATCTCGAACAGTCTGCGAAATCTCTACTACATGAAAATCTAACAACTATCTGAAAAATGGGATAAGGCCCCCATTAGACCAAAACTGTAATAGATGACATAATCTAAAAGGACAGGCCTTCTGGAATAGAGAAGGCTCACCATTGCACAATCTGATCTGCTGTCTAAATTATCTACTGCTTATCTGGACCTCTAGACTGAGCCTCAGAACCTGAGAGGTAAGGGAGAGGGGTCAATCCAGATGTACTGGTACACAGAGCAAATCCAAAATAATCATTTATATTCAACATATATGAGAGCAATTTAAAGCAGTTCATAAATATATCATAAAGTAAAAAATCACATGGGCATTTTAAAAGACTCTGTGAAAACATCTGAAATCTGTGACACTCTTTGTGTTACTTCTACGCTAGGTGGTGTACAGTACAATCTATAATTTCACGGGCTATATGAGATCTGTCATTAACTCAGCAGCCAAGCCCCTAACCCAAGTGTGCCGCAAGGGTCGGTGTCTCTGAATCTACTACGCCACACGGCCGTTGCCAGCGTACAATAATAATCTACCTGTATCGACAAATACGATTTCAGGCTAAGAGTTACTTGAAATCGTGCCTTCTTCGGTTAACCACCTAATCCTCTTTATGCCTATTTTTAGTTCTTTAAGCATGCATGCTTTGAAAACATACTCTGAAATCTTTAACTCTGTCGTGGCATATATACATATATGGTATCATCATACCATTGACTTGCAAGTCATATTCTCTGAGCCATTTATAGTAATTTATATCTCTATTTTCAAATTATGAAATTCAGGACCACCATAACAATAATTTGTTCAAGGAACTCATGCTTTAAAATTCATGTAAAACTATGCAAGCAATTCTCTTTATCAACAATTTAACAAACAATGGTGGTCATGTCCAAAGTCTTTATATCATGCAATTCTTCTCTTTCACACAAAACATAGTTATCTCAAAACACCCTCTCAATAATTCTAAATCAATGTTTCAAATACTATGACATTGAGAAAACATCTTTCAAATCGCAGACATGGTTTTCAACTCTTTTCCAATAAAACCAAAATCTTTAATTTATCATAAGAGAAGGAGTCCATAATTTATTCTCTCAAATAATCTTAAACCTCAAATTTTATACATATACGTATACATGTAAATAAACTTTGGGGGAAAGTCCTAAGGGTCAAATCAACAATGCATTTAAACATTCATAATGCATAATAAAATAATGTATTTTAAAACCCCTTTCTAAAATTATACTTGAAAATCTTTAAATTATGTTCTAGTGTTTCCAAGCCCATGTAGGTTTTAGGATAAACCCCACGTACCTTAAATTATAAGATATGAAAGATGGAACCCAGATCTTGATAGTTGAAACCCGGATCTTGATTTTTTTCTTGGAGATATTGAACTTAAGGCTTGATTTTCTTGAATTTCTTGTTCTTGGAGAAAACCCTAATTTGATCTTATTTTGAAAGTGAAGAGGAAGTTTTTGATATTGTAAAATTGATAATGATTGATTAATAACACTTAAGGGGTGATTTAATTTGTGTGAAAGGTTTTTGGAGTGAGGGAAAGACCAAAATACCCCTACGAAATCACTTCCCAGTTGCTGAAATTCTCGGCTGACGACCAAGGCTGGCAAGCCATTAGATTTATGACAAGCTGTCAGCTTTTGTCGTCACCTGAGAGCTGAAATTGATGGGTTTCTACCTAAGGCTGGCGACATATTCTGACAAGTCGTCAAATTTGTTACAAGCCGTCAGAATTGTCGTCACTCAGTTACCAGGCAGATATGTTGGAGTAAAATAGGCATAACGTTTTTCTCCGATATCAGATTTTTGTAAAATTGGTGGAGTTAGAAAGAGGACTCAAATACCTTTCATATGATATATATTAGGCCACCCAGTTCATCATATACAAGGAGTTATGGCCGATTGAAGTTGACCCAAGTTTTGACGCTCACTAAAACTCGAACAATATGAAAGCTTTCAACTAGTCCTTGAGTTAAGGAACCTAATTGATTAAAACACTATATGTACATAGAATTTATGTCTTTTGGAACATCTACACGAAGAAATGACGGTTTTCACTCTAGCTCGAAATGCGGGGTGTTACATTATCTCCCCTTTGGGATCATTCGTCCCCGAATGATGGGTAGGAACGCTGAAGCTTAAAGGTATGGAATAACGCAGACATGATGTGTCTTCTAAGAAAGGATATAACTGATTTGAAATATTTAAACTTCTATCATGAAACTGAATTCTGAGTTGACTTGACTTTACTTGCTTCAAGGAGCTGATTCATGATGAGAGTTTAGGATTTCCTTAGAGTGTTCATGATCTAATCATACATATTGAATTGAGGAGTGATAACTTATGCAAGTATGAATCATGAGAAAACTAGACTTAGATAGGATCAGGGTATAACACTATCTAAGCTAAAATACTTGGGAAAATTTGGGATTATGCGCTGAACTCTTATGAACTGAGTCATGACTAAATAGCTGAATCTTAAACATGATGCTCGGACTGAACTGGATTCATAATTTACATGGATGGAATAGATTATCTCTTAACACTCTTTCTAAAGAAGTTCCAGTAGCATTAGGGAGCAACGGATTTGGGCACAAATTACACCAGGCATCCAACTACAGAATTACAACATTGACATTACTCTATAGCACGGAATATAGACATGTAACTCATAAACTAGGATAGAATTACCAAACCTTAGGCAATGCAACTTTTTACTTTCAAGGTTATCCACACTTCTAAAATACTCTCTTAACTATACTTTCCCCTTAAACACTATGCTCATTGATTCCACTTATTTTTCTTACATGGCTGCTGATATTTCCATCTACTAATGTCTAAACTGAACTAAATCCCCTCACCATCTTCAAGCCTAACTCAAAATCACAAGACGCACCACATAATAATGTAGTACTAGTTTGAATCATGAATTCAGTACACCCTGCATTTCATAATTCCTTATCTTATGCATAATTCTTATTGCCACTCCAGCAATCACCGTCAACTTCGCATTAGGCATTCACAAACACTCAAAGCATCCATTCGTATGTATACAAACATGACATTCAAGTCTATCTTCATACCCACATATGCATTTCTAAACAAACACTCATAAAGAATCTTTCTCAAATTCTCTAATACTTCTATCCATAACAACTTCCCAACACTATTCAGATGATACACATAAAATATTCTTAACTAACCAAGCCATACACGAAACTTCACCTCAAAATTCTTTCAACTTATGGACTTACATAAAACAAGCACACAATAATTTTTCCCAAATATAACACATAAATATTCAACTAACCTTGACATGTATCAAAGTCTTGGCCTCAATCTTACTCCATAATTACTACCTTAACTCAAATAAGCACACAACTATCTTTCATCAACAAGAAATGTTTACTCTTTTCCATCTAGATAACTATTCATCATCATTATCCCGACCAAAGGGAAAAAGGTCACTAAAAAATTGGAATACCAGAATCCGTAACATAAGGGGAGTACTAAGCATAACTTGAAACCCAACCGAGGCATGAGAAATAAATCACTCACGGTATGGACTCATTAAAGAGATCTAATCTGAGGGCGTACCTGATATAAATCTGAATTTTCACTAATCGTTAAGTGTATCACATGTGCACAAGAGTCATGAATTGTATGACTTGAATTTTTTTGGAATCCATAACTTATGAAAAGTGATTCTGACTGCTGAACAAACGGGGAACTCATCATACTAGGAACTAGGAGAGTACATGATTCTTTATCATATGCATGAATATGGACTATGATCATGAAGCTGAAACATAAAGCATGAGTATGTAACGGAATAACTGAAGTAAACTGCTGAAATAAGAATAGACTGAGCATCGTTCTTTCTCACGGCCAATTCCACAACTTACTGGCACATCTATTAGCGTATGAAAACTTGACTTGGTTACTCGTTCAATCATCTCCCCCTTGGATTTAAGCCATTAATCTAAGTCTGTGAATCACTATATACACTCTGGTATAAACTGAAATCACTTTACTCTAGAGTCGGGGATATAATAATACACATAAAACTAAACTTTACCCTGTAAGGCGGTATCTTCATGTATAATAACCAATGCTAATACCTCCTTCTAAGATTCAACCCTTAGGTTTCTATAGCCCCAAAAATCATCATATAACAGCTTAAACATTCACCAACTTAGATTTTTCTAACACTAAACATGGATATCTCCAAACCTTTGGTGGACCATACCACTTCTGTCATAGTCTACCAGCATCATGCCTGCAAGCTTATATTTCTAAACCATGAGAATCAAGATTATGCAAAAAAAGGCTCAACTTCATTAATCATAACTCCATAACTTAGCTATCAAGAGCATCACATATTATTTAACTAGTCTTTCTCTGCCTAGCAACTCAGTACTACTAACCATACAACATGCAATGATCCTTGAAAATAATCCAGCCCCATAGCACCTTGGGCATACTACTACATCATACTTACAACATCAAGACTTGATTACGAATCAAATAAACTTAAGCTCGTGTATACACTATTTAAGCCTACTAGATCACTTTCACCTAACTAACACCCACCATAACAATCATTATATCCACCTTGATCACCATCTACTATTCTAACTTAGTGTCTAGTTCTAGCTATGATGAACCACAACTTCATACAATTTCCTTACATGCCAAACATCTGAAAACATTAATCCGCCAAAACTTCATAACAGTAAGGATCAACTATAATCCTATGATCTATCTTATTTAAAATCCATTAACGCATCCTCATTCTACACATCATTACTATCTACCGTTTTATACAACTAAACTTAGTTCATAGCTCTATAAGTCCCAACTAAACTCCCTCTTGCAACCTCAGGGGCATCTGAATTAACAACAGTTATCCACCAGGTACCTTCCACAATAACCAATAATTTTCTTGCACGACAAACACCGTCAACAACTCTTTTAATACTTCAAATAAACAATAATTCACCTTAACTAATAACTCCTTCTCTACCTTACCTTCTACTAAACTAACACACAGGGATGTATCACTTCATTACCAACTCAATCTCATGCAAAAAGATTCGTCCATACATTTATTAAATAAATTTCCCTTACCATTTTTTCTTTCCATTATGCCACTAAATCCCCAGTCCCAACCAACACAGAAACAACAAGATGAACAACAAGTTGCTAGTAAATCGAAATAGGCCCCACACGGCTTCACTAGACTTTGATTTTATTTTTTGAACAAGAAAATGAGATGAATGACAAGTCAACTATGCTAGTGAATCGAAAGAGCCCCACATGGCTTCACTAGACTTTTGGTTTCAATAACACAATGATAACAAGATTACAAGAGATAGAAACTAGACACATAATATTTAATGATCTAAGAATACACATCTTACCCTGTATAAATAAAAATCTGAGTCAAACACTCCCCCCACAGACTACCATACAATCCACATATGCTACTAGTTACCATATTAGTTGTAACACCCCAATTTTCTGAATCAAAATGCTACATGGGGCTCATAATCTCGAAGGACCATAAGCTAACCCATGATTGGTATTTGTACCTGTATACTGCATAATATATCATAAAATGTGGAAACATGAAGCGGAAATTATCTGAGTTCTGTTCTACTTAAAGTAACTAAATCTAAGATCAGTCCTATCTAGCAAGTGATCATGAGTATACTGATAATAAGGATGATTTGACTTAGTCTAAGATTAGTCTTATCTAGCGGGTGATCTTTAAATCTAATGATTCTGATATTGATTAATCATAGTTGAGATCAGTCCTAGCTAATGGGTGATCTTGAAGTCTATTTATAATGATAAGAATTGATTGTATCTAACAGTACTAAATCTGTACTACTAAACTGAGTTAACTGTATGTGATAATCCTAAATCTACAACTGAAACTGTGGGATGTGTTCAGCTAACCGACATGCCCCAAACTAAGTTGACTGGGGTCCAATCTTTGCCCTGACTGGAAGGGTATCAGTACCACGCCACCAGTAAAGACATCTGATATGGAGTTAGTCCAAATCTAATGGGTGACTCTTGGGATTAGTCCTATACTTATAAATGTGCTAACGAGTGACCCCTGAGTATGTCAATTCTATCTAACGGGTGACATCTTGTACCTACACTGGATACGTAGTTCTGGAACTTAGGGATTACTTCTAAGGATCTCAATCCTAATCTAGCAAATGAGTCCCCATCCCTAGGCTCACTCAGTACTGAATCCTACTTCCATCTGAAAGACACTAAACTGAATAACTAGGCTGAACTAAATAACTTAACACAACAGATTTGCTGAACTCATACTGATTAACTGAACCAAAAATAGTAGTATTATTTAGCGAAGCTAAAATTGAATTTACTGGATTCAGATGATGGATAAAATATAATAAGTTCTGAGGACTGATTAAGAGTACTGAAGTTACTGAGATATACTATGATTACTGAGGTAACTGAGCACTGAGATTACTGAGAACAATGAACTACTGAGATTACTGAGTTTTCCTGAGTTACATGACTAATTGATTTCTATAGATCATAGCTTGGCTGAGAGTATCATGAAAACATGACATGGCTCTAGGCACACAGCTATATTTTTCAGGTACAAGTACCCTTAGTACTCGATGGAAGGAAACTGATATGCATGACTGACTTGATCATAAGAGTAGAATCCATAATCCACAATATCATAAATAAGGGATTTCATACTATGCATGGTTCTCAACAATCTATTTCATGGAAGGGAATTTCATACAACATGTATATACTTGCATAGCTTTAAATATCATGATCATTACATATCACAACCACAATCCATAATATCATAACTTGGGGAATTTCATGAAGTACATGGGTATTCTACATCTTGTACATGAGTGGGTTTTGCAAGTAAGCATACCATAATTCCATAAGACTAGTTCATAAGTAATCCAACAGTGTTCACAAGACAGATTATCAACATAGATGACATTGAATCATAGAGGCCTATCATGAATTCTTCACTTAGTCACAATTTAGCTATAATACATGATTTCTAGTCTCTTAGCTATTTTATCAAACACCTTACATGCACAACTTAGGCATAGGTATAAATCATACAATTACTCATCATAAATAATCAAACTTACCTGTTTTCAACTCATATGATGTCATAGATTCATAATAACACATAAAGATTCTATATTGGTACCATTCAACACATAAACATGATCAATAATCCATTCATAACATGAAAACCATAATATATAGTTTTAGAAAAAAAGGGTTCTTGAACTTCATGAACGAAAGGAGTCTATGAATGAACACACGTATACCTTAGAAAGGAAACCTTGAAGATTTGCTGGAGAGTTCTTAGATTGAGAAACTTAATTCTTGATTATCTTGGAAAAAGGCTTGAATCTTGAATTTGAGAGATGAGTTTGATGGAAAAGTGTAAGAGAGGGTTTTTGAGACGCTTAACTAACGAAAAATGGGAAAAATTATGTCTCTTTAGGGTTATAAGTCATAAAAGGTGAAGAAAAAGACCAAAATACCCTTATAAAATAATTTCCCAGTTTCTGAAAATCATAGCTGACGACCTTCGTGATAGGGCATCATAAATGTGATAAGCTATCACGAATGTCGTCACTTAAGGGCTGGTTTCTGCCTAAGGCTGACGACATTCATGATAGGGCGTCACAAATATAATAAGCTATCACGAATGTCATCACTTAGGATCTGGTTTCTGCCTAAGGATGAGGACCTTCGTGATAGGGCATCACAAATGTGATAAGCTATTACGAATGTCGTCACACTATTTCCAGCCAGACATACTGGAGTAAAATAGGAATAACTCTTTGCTCTAATATCGGATTTAGGTGAAATTAGTATCGTTGGAAAGCTAATTAAAAGAGATTTAATTTTATATATATTAAACCACCCAGTTAGTCATATACAACAAGTTATAGTTGATTGAAGTTGACCCAAGTTTTGACGCTCACTAAAACTTGAACAATAGAAAAACTTTCGACTTGTACTTAAGTTAGGGGACCTCTATGATCTAAATTGATGCTCAAATAGATTCTCACACTACATAGTTGATTAACACACTAAATTTATATAGGATTTGAGGCTTTTGAAACATCCACGCATAGGAATGATGGATTTTCATTCTAGTCCAAAATGTGGGGTATTACAATATCTCCCCCTTAGAAACATTCGTCCTTGAATGATACTGGCTGAGATGAGAGAAAAGACAACTTACAAGAATATATAGCATGAATAACTGATCATGATTTCATGACTGACATGACTGAAAACTGAGCATATCATATTGTACATGCATATTTGATGCATGGGTAGATAATTTATGAATGTAGGACTGAGTGTTCCGATAAACTGAGTTTCTCAAACTGAGAATGTATAGATGATGGTTAACTGATAAGTTTAATCCATGCATATCTGATGTATGATTATATGACTGACATGATATGTGAATGCATGACTAAAAGTACTGGTAAGCTGACCACGCATATCTGATGCGTGAATACATGACTGAACTGACTCATGAACATGCGACTGAACATAAAATGGTAAAGGCACTAAGATTGAACTGAAACATGAGAACGTGACTGATTCTGCTACGTGACATATGGACTGAACATCATGAACTGAACTGAACCTCTGAATACTTGACTTACAGCTAAGGTCTAACTTAAAGGTCAACTTATGAGTACCCTCTATTCTAGATTGAATTCATTATGCAAGGAGAAATTGAAGGATCTAAGGCAGATGAGCGTGAAGAGAAAGTGGGGTATCTCCCCCTTGGGATACTATGTCCATCTAAAAACGCTTATCTTACGGAGATACTTGGTGATGCACAGGGAATCTACGAACTAGATTATAACTAAACTTTGGGATTTTGAAACTAATGCATGAGATAGACTGAACTTGCAACTACTAGGAAGTTCTACCTTTAAATTGTTATATTCTCTGAGATTTTGGATAGCATGAATAGATGCAAGGATGAGAAAATAAGCTATACAAATCTGACTGCTCACTAGCACGACATGAATACTGAAAGACGGAAAATTGTTCCTTTAACATCTCATAGCCTCCTGGACATATGTGTGGTGCACAACACACGCATGTACAAGACTCTACTAGATGCAGCTTTCAGACTTCCTAGGACTCTATTGAACCTTAGGCTCTGATATCAAGTTTGTAACACCCTAATTTTCTGAACCGTAATGCTACACGGTGCTCATGACCCCGAAGGACCACAAGCTAACCCATGACTAATATCTGTACCTTTATACTGCATAATATATCATAAAATATGAAAACATGAACATGAAAGGCCATAAGTTCCGAACTGAATAAACGTCTGATAACAAAATGTCTAAAAAAGTTATAACAATACCAAAACAAGTCATAAATACTGAAAATAATGAGATTTGAATATCTAATCTGACATCTAGTCCGTAAGCCTCTAACTAAACTGAATAACTAGTTGAAGGAACATGTCTCCAACTAACTCCATCTAACAACTAAATAGTAAATATAGCAATAATCAAATAGTCCAAGAATGAGAAGGACTCACTGCAAACTCTGAACACTAGAATGCTACTACTGATCTAGAGCTCATGCCTCTGAACCTATGGTGTAACATAAGAGAAAGCACCATAGTGCAAATGCGTCAGTACGTCTAAATGTACTAAGTATACGAGTAAGGTAGGCTAAATGCAAAGGGTTATATGCATGAACAATGTTGACTAATATGAACGTGAGAATACATACATGCATACATAACTGTAACTGAACTCGTGGAGATACTGACTACTGAGTCTGAATACTGATAACATGAGTGTACTGATACTGAGATACTAAATAGATGAATGACTATTTTTGACAATTCAAATTATGAAGAACTAGTCTAGTTGACTGTGTCTGACAGTCCTAAAGCTGAGTGTTGATATCATGAATTCTGATAATTGATATGACTAATACATGAGTTTAGAAAACTGATATAACTGATATAACTGTGATGGTCAGCCTAACCGATGTAACTGATACTGAGCGACTGTATCTGACAGTCTAAGTTCTGATGGAACTATCTGATTTTTGTTCTACTTGGAGTAACTAAATATGAGATCAGTCCTATTTAACGGGTGATCACGAGTATACTGATAAAAAGGATGATTTGACTTAGTTTGAGATCAGTCTTATCTAGCGGGTGATCTTTAAATATAATGATTCTGATACTGATTAATCATAGTTAAGATTAGTCCTAGCTAATGGGTGATCTTGAAGTCTATTTACAATGATAAGAATTGACTATACTAACAGTACTGAATCTTTACTACTGAACTGAGTTAACTGTATCTGACAATCCTAAATCTGTAACTAAAACTGTGGGATGTGTTCATCTAACTGACATGCCCCAAACTAAGATGACTGGGGTCCAATCTCTGCCCTGAATGGAAGGGTGTCAGTACCTTACTACCAGTAAAGACATCTGCTGTGGAGTGAGTCCTAATCTAGCGGGTGACTCCTAGGATCAGTTCTATACATAAAAAGGTGCTAAAGGGTGACCCCTGAGTATGTAAGTCCTATATAACAGGTGACTTCTCATACCTACGCTGGCTACGTAGTTCTACAACTTAAGGATTGCTTCTAAGGATCTCAGTCCTAATCTAGCGGGTGAGTCCCCATCCCTAGGCTCACTCAGTGCTGAATCCTACTCCTATGTGAAAGACACTAAGCTGAATAACTGGGCTAAACTAAATAACTTAACTAAACTGATTTGCTGAACTCATACTGGTTAATTGAACCTAAAATAGTGGTATTATTTAGCGGAGCTAAAACTGAGTTTACTAGATTCTGATGACGGACGGAATATAATGAGTTCTGAGGACTGATTAAGAGTACTGAAGTTACTGAGATTTACTATGATTACTGAGGTTACTGAGCACTGAGATTACTGAGAATACTGAACTACTGAGATTACTGAGTTTTCCTGAGTTACATGATTGACTGATTTCTATAGATCATGGCTTAACTGAGAGTATCGTGAAAACATGACGTGGCTCTTGGTACACAGCTATATTTTTTGGGTACAAGTACCCCTAGGACTCGATGGAAGGAAACTGACACACATAACTGACTTGATCATAAGAGTAGTGTCCATAATCCACAATATCATAAATAAGGGATTTCATACTAAGTATGGTTCTCAGTAATCTATTTCATGGAAGGGAATTTCATACAACATGTATATACTTGCATAGCTTTCAATATCATGCTCATTACATATTACAACCACAATCCATAATATCATAACTTGGGGAATGTCATGAAGTACATGGGTATTCTACATCTTGTACATGAGTGGGTTTTGCAAGTAAGCACAGCATAATTCCATAAGACTAGTTCATGAGTAATCCAAAGTGTTCACAAGACACATTATCAACATGGATGACATTGAATCATAGAGGCCTATCATGAATCCTTCACTTAGTCACAATTTAGCTATAATGCATGATTTCTAGTCTCTTAGGTATTTTATCAAACACCTTATATGCACAACTTAGGCATAGGTGTAAATCATACAATTACTCATCATAAATAATCAAACTTACCTGTTTTCAACTCATATGATGTCATAGATTCATAATAACACATAAAGATTCTAGATTCTATCTTGGCATCATTCAACACATAAACATGATCAACAATCAATTTATAACATGAAAATCATAATATATAGTTTTAGAAAAAAAAGGATTCTTGAACTTCATGGATGAAAGGAGTCCATGAATGAACACACGCATACCTTAGAAAAGAAACCTTGATGATTTGCTGGAGAGTTCTTAGATTGGGACGCTTAATTATTGATTAACTTGGAAAAAGGCTTAAATCTTTCTTTTGAGAGATGAGTTTGATGGAAACCCTAATTTTATGGTTGAGAGTGTAAGAGAGGGTTTTTGAGATGCTTAACTGACGAAAAATGGGAAAAATTATGCATCCTTAGGGTTATAAGTTGTGGAAGGTGTAGGAAAAGACCAAAATACCCTTATTAAATAATTTCTCAGTTGCTGAAAATCATAGTTGACGACCTTCGTGATAGGGCATCACAAATGTGATAAGCTATTACGAATTTTGTCATTTAGGGGCTGGTTTCTACCTAAGGCTGACGACCTTTGTGATAAGGCGTCACAAATGTGATAAGCTATCACAAATGTCGTCACTTAATATCTGGTTTCTTGCTAAAGCTGACGACCTTCGTGATATGGAGTCACAAATGTGATAAGCTATCACAAATGTCGTCACATTATTTCCAGCCTGGAGTAAAATAGGTATAATTCTTTTCTTCGATATCGGATTTAGGCGAAATTGGTATCGTTGGAAAGCTAATTCAAATATATTTTATTTGATACATAGTAAACCACCCATTTTATCAAATACAAAGAGTTTTGGTCGATTGAAGTTGACCTATGTTTTGACGCTCACTAAAACGTGAACGATAGGAAAGCTTTCAACTTGTACTTGAGTTAGGGGACCTCTATGATCTAAATTCATGCTCAAATAGATTCTCACACTACATAGTTGATTAACATACTAAATTTATATAGGATTTGAGGTTTTTGAAACATCCATGCATAGGAATGACGGATTTTCATTCTTGTCCAAAATGTGGGGTATTACATTAGTCTATCACTATAAAAGGGTAAATCATTCTCAAACATCAGTTATTCAACTAAATTATTTATTCACACAAAAGTCACCCTCACTCAGACTTCTAAATTTTTGACTTCATATCACCAACTTCTTGGTCTAATCTCACTACAAATAGATCATGACACCGACACTTTAACTTATACTACTCTCAGGTGGAAATACAGTTCCAACATTCTGCTATATCTCATTCCCTCTTAAGCATGACATCTGCAACATAAATTTTTGAAAAGAACTGAATACCCTTAATACTGCAGGCTAAAAAGCACAATTTCATCAGAACCAAAATTTGCACTAGAATCAATCCACTCTGAAGCACTAACAGACTCTTCTTAAGTCCTTGCATAATTTTTAAAATCTTGTATGACATCAATTAGAAAGGACCATACCATTTAAATTCTAAACTTCTGTACTTGATTCACTGCAATAATAAGACATATCGAAGCTCATCAAAGTAAAGAAAGAATTGGGATAACTTTACTTTCATATGGTCAACACTATAGCACGAATTAGAGTATGAAAGAGGAACATTCTGACTCCATAGCATGAACTAGAACATGAAGAAAGGGAAATATTCCTAAACACCTAGTAGCCTCTTGCTTATAAGTGAGGCATGCTACACATCCATAAGCAAAACTCTACTCGATGCGATTTTACAGACACCCTAGGACCATGAACCATGCTTTGATACCAAGTTTGTCATGACCTGAACTAGGGTTTGGCCGTGATGGACATCCCGAACCATGAAGTCCCAGACGTCCTACTCTATCTGGTAGTCATGCACAATATTCATATAATAAAAGAAAATGTGGAATTACGATCTAATGCGGAAACATAGTGATACTCTGGATTAAGTTTAACAATAAGGAATGAAATCCAAAAATCACTACAACATCTGGAACATTCTACAAAATCTCTATAACATGAAAATCTCACAACTATTTGAAAAAAGGCCTCCAATAGACCAAAAGTATAATAGATGACATAATCTGAAAGTACAGGCCTTCTGTAATAGAGAAGGCTCACCACTGCACAATTTGATCTGTTGTCTGAATTATCTATTGCTTATCTAAACCCCTAGACTGAGCCTCAGAACCTGAGAGGTAGGGGAGGGGGATCAATACAGATGTACTGGTACGCAAAGAAAATCCAAAATAATCATTTATATTCAACATATATGAGAGAAATTTAAAGTAGTTCATAAACATATCATATAGTAAGAAATCACAGGGGCATTTTAAAAGACTCTATGAGAACATCTAAAATCTATGAAACTCTTTGTCTTACTTCTGCGCTAGGTGGTGTACTCTATAATCTGAAATCCCATGGGCTATATGGGATCTGCCATTAACTCGGCAGCCAAGCTCCCAACCCAAGTGTGCCGCAAGGGTCGAAGTCTCTGAATCTACTATGCCACACAACCGTCACTAGCGTACAATAATAATCTACCCGTATCGACAAATACAGCTTCAAACTATGAGTTACTTGAACTTATGCCTTCTTTGGGTAACCGCCTAACCCTCTTTATTCCCATTTTTAGTTCTTTAAACATGCATGCGCTGAAAACATACTCTAAAATCTTTAACTCTGTTATGGCATATACACATATATGGTATCATCATACCATTTGTAACGCTCCATGTTTTGGGCTAGAATGAAAACCGTCATTTCTATGCGTAGTAATCCAAAAGCCATAAATCCTATGCAAATTTTTCATGTTAATTAAGTATATAGTGTGGTAACCTATTTGAGCATGAATTAAGATCATAAAGGTCCCCAACTCAAGGTCAAGTTGAAAGTTTTCCTATCATTTGAGTTTTAGTGAGCGTCAAAACATGAGTCAACTTCAATCGATCATAGCTCCTTGTATATAACGAACTGGGTGGACTACTATATATCAAATGAAATATCTTTGAATTATCATTCCATCGATACTAAATTTTCCTAAAACAGACATTCGGTAAAAAAGTTAGAGCATTTTTAGTGTCAGCATTCTCGATTGACTGGACACCATATCGCGATGAGCCTTAAAGTGATAATTGTCAATTCCAGTAGCTCATCGTGATTTCCAGCGCATCACAGTGAAGCCTTTTATGGCGTTCCAGTCCCGGATTTTAAATTCTAGGGTCAAATTAGACATTTCCCATGGCCCCAAACCCATCCAAACACGGGATTTAATCCCAAATACACCTAAATACATACACTTTCACCAAAATTCATCAAGAACACCCCTTAGGGTTTCAAACTAAAAACCCAAATATCTCAAGATTTAACCATGGGTTTTACTTAATTCTTTAAGATTTGGAATCCCCATTGTGAGGGCTACAAGATGCACCCACCACTCGTACGTATAGCATCCCAAAAGTTAAAGTTCATTCAAAAGCTTCTAATTTAAGGTACGCGGGATTTTCCTAAAATCTCATCGGCATAGAAATCATGATTTTAAGAAAGGGGTTTTCAGATTTATGAATACATTCATGTTTTAGAAATCTTGACGGTATTGTTTTGGACTTTTGACCTTCCCCACATTGATTTAAAATTGTATATATATATATATATATATATATGTGTGTGTGTGTGTGATTTAAGTTAATATTTGAATTGAGAGCATGACTCATATGAAATGTCTCTCTTTATGTGATTGTTCCCATGTTTCACATGATATGGATTGTTTTGAAATGCATCTTGAAAAGTATGTTATGAAGTGTCTTGATTTATGAATAATTTGGTTATGAATCTTTAATTCAAAAGAGAGGGTTGTTTGTATTGAAAAATATTGTAAATACATATAATGAAAGAGTGCATGGATTTTGCCAAAAGCACATGACCACCTTATGTTTGAAGAGTTCTTGCATAGTTTTGACTTATGCTTTCGGAACATGAAATCTCTTATACTATTTGCATGTTTGGGTGGTTTGAACTATGTTTTAATGAAGAATTATGCATGATGCATTATGGCTCAGAAATAGGACTTGCAAGTCTTGGTGTGACGACACCACTTCCAAGCATCTCCAAAGCACCTCCCTGGGGACTTTGTCGTAAGCCTTCTCCAGGTCGATAAACACCATGTGCAGATCCTTCTTCCTCTCCCTATACTGCTCCACCAACCTCCGTACCAGGTGGATTGCCTCCGTCGTCGAGCGGCTGGGCATAAATCTGAACTGGTTTTCCGAAATAGACACTATCCGTCTCAGCCTCACCTCGACCACTCTCTCCCAGATCTTCATAGAGTGACTCAATAACTTAAATAACTTTAAATTACTTTCCATGCTTATTTATTTTTTGACTTATATTTTTCTCTCTTTTATTTTACTTTGATTTTTTTAGTTTTCCCAACTCTTACCTTTTTTTCTTTTTCCTCTCTCAACTTTTATTTTTTTTCTTTTCTCTTTTTCTTTTTTGTTTTTTCCCCTTTTTAGAAACAATTCTCCGTGTTTATTTTTCTTTTATTTTTTATTTTTTATTTTTTCTCAACCCTTTTTTTCTTTAAATTTTTTTCCTTCTTTCCTCTCAACATCTATTTTTTCTTTGATTTTTCTTTTATCTTTCTTTTTTAAAAAAAGTTTCTTCTTTTTTTTTTTCTTTTTTCCTCCGCTTTTTTTTTTTTTTTTTTTTTTTCTTTTTTCTCAACTTTCTTTGATTTTACTTTTTTTTTCTTTTTCCTTAACTTTTATTATTTTTCTTTTCTTTTCTTCCATTCCTTCCAAAAAACAAGTTACGCCTCATGCGGAAAAATTGACATTACCACATTGTGTCTTAGTTTATGATATATTTTATAAATCTTGTCTTAGAGGTTGGATTTAACCCAGGGACTTTCAAACAATAAGTTACATCTCATGAGTAAGAGTTGAAACTACCATATTGTGTTCCAATTTATGAGATGTTGTATAACTATTGTCTTTGAGGCAAGACTTAGTCCAAAGTCTTTAAAACAACAAGCTACATCCCATGGACAGGAGTTGACACTACCACATTGTGTTTTGATTTATGAGATGTTCTATAACTATTGCCTTAGAGATAAGACTTAGTCCAATGACTTTCAAACAACAAGTTACGTCCCATAGGCAAGAGTTAACGCTACTACGCTGTGTTTTGATTTATGAGATGCTCTATAACTTTTGTCTTAGAGACAAGATTTAGCCCAAGGACCATCAAACAACAAGTTATGCCCCATGGGCAAGAGTTAGCACTTTCATATTGTGTATTGATTTATGAGATGTTCTATAAATCATGTCTTAGAGCCTAGATTTTGCCCAAGGACTTTTAAATATTAAGTTATGTCCCATGAGGATAGGGGGCTTAATCTAGATCTAAATGAAAATAAAATAGATCTAATTAGTAGTGAATCAAGTGGAGTGAAATACCTGATGAGGATGATTCAGACATTAATGAAGAGTTGAGAGCCTTTAGGGCTGAAAATAGAAGCAAAATAAATCCAAGAAGAAAATAAAAAACACCTGAAGAAATACCAATTAGTGAAACTGGTATTGACAAATGTTTTCAATACATTGGAAGAAATAAAAAAGATAGACATGTGGGTAGATTAGGAGGTGGTGAAGAGTACATTGATAGTTCAAACTGTGATAGTTTTGATAACACTGGTTTATTATATGAGAATGTTATTGTGAGTGTTGATTTATCAAGAAGAAGTAGTAGTAAAACTAGGTATGATGATGATGGTTGTGTTGCTATTTTTGAACTTGGTATGAATTTTAATGGTGCTAAGAAATTCAAAAAAATTTTGGGAAGGTATGCAATAGAAAATAAAGTTCATATTGTTTAAAAACCTAATGAAGCTCATAGAGTGAGGGCTAAATGTAAAATCAAGGAAAAATGTAGTTGCTTGTGTTATGGTGCACTTAATAGAGATTCAGATAATTTTTTGATAAAAAATTATAATCCAGTGCATAAGTTTACTACTTCAAATATGAACAATATGTGTACAACTAAATTTGTTTTCAAAAATTCAGGGTTAAAATCATTAAACAACCATCTTAGAGAATTTGGAAAATACAGAAATTGTACAGGAAGAAATTGGGATTATATGTGGGCAGACCTATCTCTTATAAGAAAAGTTACAAGTTTTAAGGTAGTATTTGGGGGATTGAAACATGAAGTTTGTACGATTATGTGATTATGCTGAGATGATAAAATAGACTAATCCTGTTAGTTCTATTTGGCTGAGAATGGACAATGAAACTTCCTAGGTAAAAATATGTTTGTGTATTTCTATGTTTGTTTGGATGCATTGAAAAAAGGGTGGATAAAAGGATCTAGAAGAATTATAGGATTTGATAGATGTTTCTTAAAAAATGTTTGTAAGGGCAAGCTTCTAGTAGCAATTGGGAAGAATGAAAACAATCAGATGTATCCTATAGCCTGGGATGTTATGGACAAGGAAACTAAGCATAGTTGGAGTTTTTTCATCAAATATTTTAAAGAAGACCTGCAGTCGGGTACTTACGCAAGTCTCACTGTAATCATTGATATGCAGAAGGTAATATTTAACTGTTCTCTTAACTGTAAATTATTTGAAATAATGCAGAAGGTAATATTTAACTATTTTCTTAACGGTAAATTATTTGAAATACTTAATTTATTTGTCAGTTACTTTAACTATTTTTTTGTTTTGTAAGATTTTCATGCAACACATTTTGAGTTGTTACCAAATGATGAAGTTAGAAGGTGTGCTAGACACATCTGGTCCAACTGGAGTCAAGTGTGGAAGGGAAAAGAAAAGAGAAAATAGTTTTGGAGATGTTCTAAGAAAAAATTTGAAGTAAAGTTCAAAGAGGAACTTGATTACATGAGCCAACTTGATCGCCCAGGTAAGGATATTAATAGTGATTTATTGCATTATCCTAGGAATTCATAGGTTAGGGCATTATTTAAAAAAAATTGTAAGTGTGGTGTTATTGAAAATAACATATGTGAGACCATTAGTTTATGGATCTTAGCCAGTAGACACAAATCTATTATTACCATGTTAGAGGAAATTAGGAGAAAAATCACGACTAGAATAGTGGAGATGATTAAGTGTGCCAACATTTGGATATTGATGTTGCACCTATGGCTAGATTTATATTGAAAGAGAATATGGAAAAGGATAGGTCTTTCAAGGTGGTTTGGAATGTTGATGTTGGATTTGAGATTGGAGAAAGAGAGTATAGGCATATAATGAACTTGACTAGTAGGACTTGCAACTGTAGAACTTGACAGTTGAGAGGCATTCCTTGTGAATATGCTATTTGTGCATTGTATCATATTGAAGATGATCCTGAACCTTATGCGGAGCATTGGTATAAGAAACAAACTTTCATAAAGGATTATAGTCACTTCATCCAACCAATCTCTAATATGAAGATGTGATTTGAAACTAATAATCCAAAGTTTGAGCCTATTGAACTTACAAAAATGCCCGGTAGGCCTGTAAAAAATAGAAAATGAGGCAAAGATAAACCAAGAAAGAAATATGGAAAGTTGTCCAAAGAAGGAGTGAAAATAACATGTGCCAAATTTCATCAACAAGCCCATAACAAAAGATATTGCAAGGTAAAATAGTCACTTTACATTTGATTTTAAAAGTTGATTTTTCATGTTGATTTTTTCATATATTAACTGTTATGTTTGAGTTTTTAGATTCCTGATCCAAATTCATAAGGGACCAAGTTTACTGGCCAAAGTTCTCAAGGAAGTAGCCATCCTGGAAGCTCAAGGCAACTTGCACTAACAACCACAAAAAAAATCAGCACAATCTAGTTCAAGTCAACATGTTCCAACATGTGCAAGCCAAGTTGCATCTTCAACAACAGATTGTGTTGATCCAAATAAAGTTAGGAGCTTCAAGAAAGTTAAAATATCAACTTTGTGTGGTGATACAACAATCCATGTTACACAAGGAACCAAGAGTTAACTATCTCCAAAAAGAAGAGAAAATATTGGATAGAAGAGAGAAAGAGTTGCAAGTACAAAAGATGCTGGAGAATGTGGATCAAAAAGACCAAAGAATGCTAGATATGGAATCTACATAAGTATAAAAGGTATCCAAATACAGAATGTAAGTTAACTCCAACTTTGTTTCTTTAAAAAACATAAATGGATAAGTAAATATACTAAATATTATTTTTACTATAAGTCATTAATTACAATGTTAAGAATGTTAAAGGTCAAGCCAAAATAAACGTTTTATTTCATTAAAAGGAAAGAAGGTTACATGGCCAAGATTACATAAAAACTGCACCTAAATAGTATCCAAATACACATCACAACAATATGGCTAAACCACCATGAAAATCAATAATTTTTGGTACATCACACCAGTAGCAATTACACCATAAAAATTTCAGCAACTGGGCTTGAATATCCATACGCCCAACAACATAAAACCAGTAGTAATGGCGCCAAGAATGTAGTATCTTCTTGCTTGATTTTGTTTTTCTTCAATGACCTTGACTTTTTTCAAGAAATCCTAAATTATCCGATTTGCTTATGAAGGGTGCCGTTCTTCACACCAATCAAAGTAATTACAACCACCTAATTTCTATAAAAACAAGACCACAATTACAAGTCAATAATTAATCAACTAATTAAATAAAAATATATTGCCTTTAAAATCTTAAAAGTAAAAAACCTACGACCGAAATTTTGTTGAGTCCAAGAAGTTTTTAATACTGCGTCATGACCACACTTACAATACCAAAAATCTTTATCACAAAAATTATAGAAGACGAGCTTGAAATTGTCTGGTTCAGTTGAAAAATATAAAAAAAAATGAAGAAACCAAATACAGATAATTTAAAGAATTTGGATAGAGAAAAAAGATGAAGATAAAAAGAATTGGGAATTTAGGGCTAAATTTTACGATTGGGAATAGAAAGAAGATAAATATATAAGGGAGTGGGGAAAAATTAACCGTTGGGGGGAAAATCAGCAAAAATGATGCTTCAATGCGCCTTGGCTGCGTAAATTACCCGCGAACTATCAACAGGACAAAAAGTGTCAAAGTGGCACATTCGATGTCTATTTTAGATGTTTAAAATGAACACCGTCGATTTTTGGTGCCAAAGTGAAAGATCGCTGCAACTTTAAGTACCTGTTGATGGGTTCAACCTTTACTTTATCATCCTTTGAATATAAAAAAATGTAATATCTTGAGAAATGCATTGAGTAATGATTAGTATTTAATACGTAGATATAGGTGGAAAGAAAAAGATAAGTTATCCATTAATTTTATAACTGAATAGATATTGTTGGACATCTATTTTAATATAGTGGATAAATAAAGATAAATGAGTAACAGTTATGAATTTTCACAAGGGAAAGAAACAAGTATCTTGTAAAGATCTATGCACAATTTGGTATTTATCATTGTTGACACTTAATTTTTACCCTCTCCGACTGAATTTATTTTCGAGTTTCTTCGATTTTAACTAAAATTACAAGATTTATTTTATTCGAATAAAAGATTTCTAAAGTATTTATCTAGATAATTTTTTCATTTTAAAGTAACAATTATATATTTTTTCGTATTCATATATACGAAATCGTGTAATTTTGTAACTTAAATAATTATTTTACGCAAAAATAAATTTTAATCCAAGGTTATCTTGAAAATTGATTCAAACGGTTAAAATCTTACTTACATGTAATTTGTTCTTGAAAATAATTTATTTGAAAAAATATTTATTTGATTTTGTTAAACCAAGAAGCTCCGGAATAAACTGATTGATAATTCGTATCAGATCTTTTTTTTTTTTAATTTTAGTCAATTCATTGAATTGGGTTCTAATTAAAATTCATTTGGCCACAATTGCAATGCAATTGGCTAAATAATTTTTAATATAATTTAAATTTAAATAAATTTGAGTGAAATTACAATTTAAGACTACTTATTAAATAATTTAGTCCAAACCTCTATTCCTAATAACCAAAAGCCTTCGAATTCTAATCCAAAACCTTCTTAAACAGGCCCAACATCCCACCTATACCCCTTAATTAAAGGGTAACTTACATAAATTTCGATTTTTTGATGAGTTCTAACACTTTTTTTCATAACTTTGTTTAATTACATGATATTTCGACTTTTGATATTTGTGATACATATATTTAGCCTTGATAAATATGTATTGTGATACATTATAATTTAGTGGTTAGTTAAATAAAGAAGTAACTAATTTTCAATTATTACAGGGAGTAAAATTAGGCGCAAATCACGATATAAATACATCTGGTCCTAGATGTATCATAATGATACATGTGGTAAATTACTCAATACCCATTAAGAATTCAATCTCACGAAAAAATAAATAGTTTACATATGTCAAACATATGTTAAATGTATCAAACATTTATAAATAAATCAAAAAAATAAATCACTATCACAAAGTATCTGTCATAGTATCATCAGTATTCCGACAACAGATGTATTATATTGGTAATGTATATATTTTTGATAACTGATTAACAACATCTGTACATATTTCTTATACTATTATATCAGTGCTACGCATATCATTTCTCATGAGATAAAATGTATCAATAATGCATGTATAAAATGCATCAAGAAATTAAATAAAATACCATATGTATCAATTGAAAAATATCCAAACAGAATGAGAGTGGTGACACCATTAAATGACCAAAAAATATATGCATCATCCTTAAAATTATGAAAAGAGTACACAAGTTCTTAATATGTATCTATATATGTATTAAATATATTTATTTGATATGCATATGCATGTGTCTTGATACATATGAATATGTCTTGATACTTATTATTGATACGTATAATCCACCACTATCACCCCTCCGTCGTTCGTCCGCACCATCACCGCCACCTTGGCTACCCTTACCCCTCCGTCGTCCATCCTCACCACCACCACCACTTTGGTTCTTCTCGTCGGAAATCTAACAAATGATTATTCAATTTACTTATGATTGATACGTATAATCCACCACTACCATCCCCTCAGTCGTTTGTACGCACCATCACCACCACTTTGACTACTCTACCTCCTCCGTCGTTCGTCCTTACTATCACCGCCACTTTGATCATTCTCATCGGAAATCTAATAATTGATTGTTCAATTTCTCCTTTTTTCCTTAAGGGGTATTGACTTAAAAGTTGAAAAAATTTAAAATTAATAAAAGAAAAGTTGATAAATAGATTAAAAAAAGATAATGAAATTGGTGAAGAAGTTGCAGTAATGGAGATTAAAGTTGTATCAATTGATGATAATTTTGGAGAGATTTTAGGGGATGAGATTTTTTTTTTAAAAAAATGAATTGAATGCATTAATTGTGGAGTAAAAGTAGAATGAGGGGTTTTGTTCATATGTATCAAGAGTAAAATATTAAATCCAGTATTTTAAGTAATTGTTTAAAAGGTAAGGAATTTTTGGTAATAAGATCTCTTAAGTTTGTAATTTTCCTGAATTAAACTAGTATCAGCGGCCCAACACAACACACTGACCAGTCCCACCTTTATTCCCTTTCCCCCTTTAAATAGAAAACATACAACAACAAAATCCATCGTAGAACATCAACAAACAACGAACAACTACCACAACTCCAAAAACTCAATTCCAACAGTACAACTGCGACAACAATAGATCAGCCAACACTGATCTCTAACCCAAATCCAACTCCGAGAAACCTTAAGATTATTGTTCTTGAACAACTCATGATTAGCACAGTCTGTTGGTATGAAGGAGCTTCTAGATTTTGCCTTATGTGGCCAAATTCGTAATATGCTAGCTTGAGTGTCCCTTATCCTTTCTGCAAATTTGTTTTCCCACTTAAATACCCCTCCCTCCAAATTCAAAAAATATACTATAATTTGACACCCAATGCAATTTTATTCGTCGATAGTACAATCAATATTGAAATACAATTCTTGGGAGTCCATTTTTTAGATGAATCAACAACCATTTGATTCAAAAATGTCCTTTGAAAATCCCCAAATTACCCTTGAATTTCCTTTCTCCCATATTGGTGGGAGCTCAAAAATTGAACCCCCAATCCCTTCTATATAAAACTCTCTTTGGAGCAAAATTGGCCAAGTCTAAAAAAGGATTGAAAAGCTTTGTTGAGCAAAGAGTTAAATTTTTATAGTAAAATAAATTTTCTAGAAAAGCTATCGATTAGCAGTGGTAATGAAGTTTTTTGGTGGTCGAGAGTCTGACGATAGATTAAAGTCTCATTTTGCTGTTCAGAAAAAGGTAAACACACCTTTCCACTTTAGTTTGTTTTCATTTTTCTTTTTTGCCTCCTTCTTCGTAGTTTTGTTAGTTTTGTATTCGTAGTTGCTGGGATTGTTTGTTGTAGTCGGCCTTAAAGGCCACAGGATTTTGTGATATCAATATTCTGGCTATTTTTTTATGTTGTTATGATATCAATATTCTGGCTATTTATTTTGTGATGTTGTGATATTAATATTCTGACTGTTCTTTTTTATGTTCATGGTATAAAACAAGCCTACTATAGCGGATGCGTTTCTTTGACCTCCTTCTTTGATTATTATGATTAGATGGATAAGCCGTATCCAAAGCTCTGACTTTTTTTTTGATGAGGATTAAAATACGTACTCACGCTTGTTTAAATTTGCTATCAGTGGATATGTTTTCTCTTAGCATGTAAAGTTGGTTTCTTTATGTCAAAAAGAATAGTTACTATTACTTGTCTGGCATTAAAAAAAGGGTTGTAATCAACTAAGTCAAAATACAATAGCTTGTCATCTGCTTGCTAATTATTTTGATGGGTTTCAAAGATCTCATGCGAGAGATGAAGTACTAGCTTTATTTCACCTCTGAGTTGTTTATTTTTATTTTGTTCATATGTTGTTTTGTCAAAATGATGAGAAAATTTCTACTTTTATTGATTAAAAAGAGGTTCTATGAGTTTTGCGAATTCCTGCCTTCCTCTAACGAGGTTCAGTTTCTCATTTGCTATTTCCAAAGGGTCATTGAAATTGTTTCTCAATTTTAAATAGTGAGTTGTTTGTATCGGAGGATTTGGTGTAATTTTTTTTTTGACAAGCATGTCAATTTGTTCTGAAGGTTTCTTTGCCATCTAAATTGTTTTTTTTTCACTATTGGTCCTCATTTGGTGCATCAAGACCACAGTAGTGGCTCATTTTGCTGAACAGTTTCATTTGTAAAAGAGTTGATTAGAACAAGAGTTTAGAGTTTAAGAATATGGTGATGTCTCTTTTGTGTTGAGAGTTATGGCTGTAAATTTTGATGTGAGGTTATGTATACAAGTCTAGGAGTGTGACTTTGATCTAAGGGGGAGATGATGGATTAAAGTAGTTCCTAAATTTTCTTATGGTGTTAAGTTTCAATTAAAAATCATGATAAATCAATCCATATTAAAGCAAGCTCCTCCTACTTCAATTTAAATGGACATCTAACAATGTCTTATGTATTTAAGTCTTGTCTATGTCTAAGGTTTGAGATCTCGATGTAACTCATGTCATGTTCTGATCTCCAAACTAGAAGAAATAATGTCCCTCAGTATCCAATATTTCAAGTATCCAAGCTCTATGATATGTTGCTCATGAACCATAAATCTGTGCCCAAATCATGCTTTGTTCTAAGGAAATATACTTTCATATGTTACTAATTCATTTTTATGTCAGCATTAGCAAAAATGATAAAGATGTACGAACTTATGAATTTTTTGGCTTTGCAAATGAGAAGCAATAGCTTCGAGTAGAGGTCCTTGTCTCAATCGTTGACTTCATGATTTCCAAACTTATGTTATACGACTCGTGATATAAGCACTCGTGTTTCTTGTTATGGTATGTCCTAAGTTCTCATGCTATGTTGTGATTATGCTAGAGAATCTCTTTACTTATGATACAGAGACTTGATATATGAAGCACTTCGTGTATATCATACAGTATCTTCACCTCATGTCCCACCTTAAGTAGTGCAATAGGTATGTGTTATAATCGAATAGTGTTACTTCATTTCATGATACTTGTGATCGGGTCCCTCAATGGCCCTCTGTATGTTAGTATAATGATGGTTGTGGAAGCGTAGTAGTGTGTTAGGTGGGGGAGTAGATATTCTTGAAGGTAAAATATTTAATTTGATTCTTGAGCTAAGGTTATAGGTGAAAGGGAAAAGAAGGAGATGAACTTTTGTTGTGTGAAGTAGCTAAGAAGGAGAAATATGGCAAAAATATTTGTGAGAGTGATTGAAATTATTGGTCTTAGTAGGGAGTTCCATGTAGTGTTGTAGTAATGATTAGGCTTGAATGTTGTGATTGCTAAAAGCACAAACCTATGTGCTATGTGGTTAGTACTCTCTAAATTTAAAACTGAGGATGTTTGATGGTAGTGATAAGGTGAAAAATTATACTTAAAGGGATGTAGAGTACATGGTCCCGTAGCTTAAGTTAGCACCTTTTAACTCTGAGTTAGGCTTCAACATAGAAGTACTAAGTAGTGGGACTCAAATTCTTGTGGCTAAATGTGTGATTGGAGAATTGTTAGTTTGGAGTGTGAAGTATGCTATTTATTGTTTGGGGATTAGAAGATTAGTGCTTCTAAGTTTAAGTCTATTTGTGGTACCTTGTAAGGTAGAGAGTGCTTCTAATCCTATCTTTCATGAAATCTTATTTCATGATTAGTACCAATGTAAATCAGGCCTATGATCACCAAATAAACTCATACCTTATGGTGTGATGATAATGAATCATGGAACTCATGTGCAAGATCATCCCTATGTAAAGTTTCATTACCTCATACTTTGTGCTTACGCATTTCACTAGGGGTTATCATAAAGCTCTTTTGATGCCTTTGCATATTTTTGTTGAGAAAAAATATTCAATGCGAGGTTATGTTCCTTGTTACATTCTTATAGAGCTTCAGCAAGTCCTTACCAATCATTCGGGGTCGAATGATCCCAAGGGGGAGATAATGTAACACTCTGCACCTTCGAGCTAGAATTTAAACCGTCATTCCGATGTGTATAAACCCAAACTAAATGATTATTTGTTAATATATGTGTAGTGATAAATCCTATAGTGTGGGAATGCCTTTGAATATGAATTGAGGTCACGAAAATCCCCTAACTCTAAGACGAGTTGAAAATATTTCTATCGATTAAGTTTTAGTGGATGTTTCAACTTGGGTCAAATTCCATCGAATATTACTCCTAGAATTTGACGAGTTAGAAGGCCTACTATATATCAAATGAAAGGTATTTGAGTCTTCTTTCCAACGCCTCCAACCGTTCTTTAATCCAAGTCCGGAGAAAAAAGTTTTGAGTGTTTGAATGAGACATTGTTTAGACTATGCGATGGGGCACTGACGCCTATTTAAGGCTATGCCATAGGCTGTGCGTCGCTCAGTTTGGCTTGTACCATGGGATGTGTGTCGCTCACCTTGGATAGAGCAGTGTAAAAGCTCCATTTTAGTGGTATTTAAGGGCAGTACGGTCCTTTGATGTCCCATAACAGTTCCTAATCATTTATAGCCAAATTGCAATCCTAATGCACATTACTTCCTCCTAAAAAAATCAATAATTCATCTTCTAAGTCACAAGAGGAGAAAAACAACTTAGGGTTTGCTCTTTCAAGCTTTAAATTTGATATTTTCATGAATTCTTCGTCAATTAAGGTATTTGGGGTTTTCCTAAACTACATGAGCATGGTGAAATAGTTTTAATGATGTTTAAATGTTGAGAAATCATGAATTTACAAAGGGTTTTGAATTTACATTTACAATGATGAATTGTGAAACCTTCTTGGAAATATTATTTTGGTCTTGAGGCTTTCCCCTTGAAACTTGATTGTTACTCGTATATATATATATATATATATATATGCAATGAATGTTATCAAATTTGAATTGAGAGCATAAAGATTTATACTCCCTCTCTTGTTATGAACAATTCAATTTCAGATTGAGAAAGCATGATGGAATTGTCTTCACTATTGTGAATTGACGTGGTATTTGTGATGATATGAAGAGAGGGAGATTTTCTTAATTGTATAACCGAAAGTGACAATTTAAAGAATTTAATGGTTTGTTACAAGATACATGACCACCACGTGTTTGTGAATTGAAATTGAGGATATTTGCCTAAGTTTTCATAAATCTCACTATACACATCCTCTTTCATTGTTTGAATGATTTGGTGGTCTGAAGATTATTTTGCATGAAAAGAGTTGTAACATGATAATGTATGGCTGAGAAGCATGACTTGCAAGTATTGGTATGATGATACCAAACAGATGAATGCCATAACATATTCAGAACAGACTAAAATACAAACTTTACTTAGATTTTTAGATTTTGAGTTCAGAAAGATGCATATTTATAAAAGGTTAAAAACGATCTTAAAGAGAGTTAGATGGTCACCTAAAGAAAGTATGAGTTAAAGAATCAATGCTAGAAACCGTGATTTGATGACACGGGTTGATGGTACCATGCTTTGTGGTCTTATGTACCTTAATTTATGTCATCCCAATTTGGGACTATGGTCAGGAGCCATGCTATATGGTCTTGTGCACTACCATGACATGTTGATTTGATTGGGGATCATGACACCATGTTGTGTGATCTTGTGTGTCTCCCCTTATAGATACTCTCATCCTTGCAGTAAACTTACATTGGGGGCTTGGCTGCCGAGTCAAGGGCGGATTTCATACCCATGAAATTACAGATTGTAGGGTGTACCACCTAGCTCAGAAGTAACATAGAGAGTAGTTCATGATTTCAAAGATATGTTTCAAAGTCTTTTATGTATGCCCATGTGTTTACCTATATCATATGTAACCTGTTTTATGAATTGCTCTAACTTATGTTGTATAAAAGTATATTATTTTGGATTGGTCTTCATACCAGTACATTTGTATGGACCCTCCTATATTTCAGGATCTGAGGCTCAGTCCTGGGATCCCGCTAAGCAGTAGATCATTGTCAGGCAATTGGAGTTGGTGAGCCTCCCTTATTTCGGAAGGCCTTGTCTCATGTGATGATTTTATTATTTTTAGTTTATGGTCCGATCGGGGGCCTTGTCCTGATTTCAGACAGAAGTTGTTGTCATGTTGTTAGAGATTTCGCACACTGGTGTCATGTATTTTGAATGTTATGAGCCTTATTTCGTATTGTCTATTTGAATTAAGTAGTTAACCATGTTTCCATTTTTTTATGTCTTCTGTAATTCTTTATAGTTTATGAATTATGCATATTGTTTTCAGTTAGAAGGGCTCTCGGGCTTTCATGGTTCGGGATGCCCGTCATGGCTAGGGCCTCGGTTTGGATTGTGATAATAAAATATGTTATATATATATATATTAAATGATACACAACTACTAGCACTTATTCAAAGATAGAATAATAGTTCACAATTTCAGTATATAAGCTCAATCTAAAAGTAGGGTAAGCCTAGCCTACATGGACACCAAAGCTATAATGTCTTTTTGTGAAGCCTCCAAATATTGCCACTAAAATTCGAGCTTGAATATATATATATTCATAGCATAGAAAGTTTGGCCAATTCTTTAAGGTGGCAAACACTCCACTATTACATCCACTACAACTTACACGTAGAGGTGGAGGTGGAAACACTCCACCTCTAAAATTCTATCCATTAAGTATATATTCGGATATTGCGTAGGTTCATGGTAAAATAAATATAATATTTTGAACATATTATAATAAAAAATTATTTCTAACAAAACCTCTATTATATAATAATTGTTATGAAATATAAAAGTAAAAACAATAAGAATAAATAGAGAGAAAAGAGGGGAGACTTGATTCTTGAGGGTACAATGAACAAAACTCCTCTATTTATAGGAGAAAATACTCCTAGTTTCTGACTAAAAGACAGATACTTCAAATCCTGATACATATTAACTAGATCTTCATAGATCTTATTAGATCTTGATAGACATTCACTATAATGTAAATACATTTATAACACTCCCCCATAAATGTCTAGATAGATAATGTGCATCATTAAACCTTACTAGAAAAAACTCAGTGGGAAAGAAAATTTAGTGAAGGAAAAATAATACACATCTCTAACAATATACATATAAGTTGCCTCATTAAACATCTTACAAGGAAAAATTAGTGGGACATAACCTCGTAAGGGAAAAAGAGTACAACGCGTATAAACTCCCCCTAATGAGAACATCCTTGAACCTTTGCATCCCAATCTTGTGCAGCATCTTCTTGAAAGTTGCAATTGAAGAAGATTTAGTGAATAAATCAGTCACATTGTCACTTGAACGAATCTGTTGCATGTTAATATCAACATTCTTTTGTAGCTCATGTATGTAGAAATGCTTTGACAAAATGTGCTTCGTTCTATATTCTTTTATGAATCCTCTGTTAAGATGTGCTATGTATGCTGCATTATCTCTATATAAAATTGTATGTAGATTTCCATATTTCACACCATATTTTTCTCGAATGACATGTATCATGGACCTCAACTATACACATTCTCGGCTTGCTTCATGAATAGCTATTATCTCAGCATGATTCGATGAAGTGGCTATGATAGACTGCTTTGTATATCTCCAAGATATGGAAGTACCACCACATATGAACACATATCCTGTTTGAGACTGAGCTTTATGTTGACCAATAAGATCGGGACTGCAATCTTTAGAATAAAACAAGCTCATGTGTTTTATCCCATTCTGATGTCTCATAGTAGGATCAGAAATATACCTTTCAAATAAATTGCACCACTTGCACTAAGATATGGTACTTCATAACCAATCTAATTTGATATATTTCTTATTTCAACAAATAATCTATTGCTTTGAAAACTCTCCAAGAGTTTCAATAATTTTCAAGCTATAAGCTTATACAATATAAGGATTATCAATAAGTTTCCTAGAAACTTTTATATTTTGAATCATTAAAGAAGTTTTCATATAAATTTTGTCAAGTGACAATATTCAACAGTTCGTGTGTGACATCTTCAATTGTCTGAACAACAAATCATATAAGTTTTATGCTTACCAAGATGCATCCTTATGCTTAAATTAACACATGCTTAAATTAACATAGAATTCAAATCCTCGTAATCTTTTACAATATTATGCCAATATTGTATCAAAGATATCATCAACGGTTTCTCATTTTGTATCGGTTCTCAATGTGACATAACATTGTGAGATCTCATCATTTTATTATTTTCAAGTACCTGAACCTTTCATAAGGTTTCATGAAGTATTATGTCGTAGGCTCTTCAAGAGCACATTGCCTTCTTATTATGATTATTTGCTGCTTATCCTTTTCAATGATTATTTTATTTGGAACCGATTGGTCTACCACACTTCACATATTCATAGATTTTGTCCTTCAGGGACACAAAATAGGATCACTTGCAGCTTAAATATGAGATTAAATTTGAGTCAACAAATATTTCCGGCATTTGACTTGAATTAACTTTTGAATGAGGATCTGATGATAATTCCTAACATACTTCATAGCTTCTTATAATCTCCCCCCTTATGTTAGGAAAAAAATTATGTATCCTCCATCTTCTTTGAGGAATCCATCTTTGTGGATCATAGTATATTCATTAATTGTATACCGCACATCAAAATTGTTAGATGGACAACATGTGGTTCGTGACTCAGAACCAACTTTGAGGAGAGTTAATCATAAGTTATTAGTCTAATGCATACCAGTGCTATTTTATGCAACATATCATATTGCAGACCAATACATGAAGCTTTGTTCTCTGTAGCAATGGTTTAGCTATTTATCGAAGTCATTCAATGCCAAACCATCATCATCAAGATTGTCTTGATTAGATAATCTGAAAATTATGTTCTTAAATCAATTTTATTGAGCAAACAACTTTATGAATGTCAAATTGTAGGCTGACAATAAATGTACATGTGATCATCTTATTGATGCATTTTTTCAAAACATATCGCATGATAGGTGAACGGGCCCTTATTCACCTTTTATACTTTTCATATTTTAAGGGATCCAATCCCGAAATTAGTTGGTCCAATCAACTTATCATGAGAACAAGCAATATTAAAAGTAATGAAGAATTTTCTAATTTCTTCAATATATGTTCAATACTCAGTATGCACATCTTTGGGATGTCGCAATCATTCATGTCAATGTATGAACTTTTATTCTAGAAAACTCCAAGTTTACCATGAGATGTACTTTTTACTTTAGTAAATTTCTAATTTAGTATTAAATGAATAAGTTTCAGATTTACTACTTTAGAAGTAGATTTCAAAATAACTCTTCTTGGTTATTCTGCCTCTTTCAGAGTTGAGTTGTGATACCATCACAATCAAGTGCACGTTTATATTGAAACAATCAAAATCCTCATTGCCAAGAATGGAATATAATTGTGCCTTAAACCTATCAAATTCTGATAGCTTATAAGCTCTTTCATGATATTGCTACTTTAGGAGTAAATCGAGGCATACATATAATGTCGAGAATTTCTCTAACATATTTTCAGAGTATATCATTTATTGCTATCACATTCACTTCAAGAATGAAATAAATTGTCATCTTTCAGACTTATTATGCATTGCTACCACATTCACTTTAGAGAATGGAGCATATTAAATGAGACATGTTTCATGACTTTTCGTCGAAACCACATTATTTTGCCTTAGCCATCATTATATCATCAATGCATTGAGATTCAACTCAATGTCTTATCCATATAAAGGCGTCTTAAGCATAAATCAATGGGACTTGAACCCAACATCTTATTTTCATGATGCATGCATTCATATCATGCTTTTGGGAGGATGACCATCTTCAAGTGGTCAAATCTTTCTTTTAGGCTATTCCACAGAACAAGTGGATCCTTAGTAGTAACGTATTCAATTTTCAGAATTTGGTCAAGATGATGACGCAAGGAAATCATAGCCTTAGCACAATTTTGATGACATGCTCTATTTTCTTTCTTTATGGTGTCTCCAAGACCCATAACATTTAAGTGAATTTCAACATTCAATACTCATTAAATGTAGTTCTTGCTCGAGGCAACGAATTGAGATTTTGTAAGATTATTAGTAATATGAAAAGAAATAAAATAATACCTTAGTCTTCAAATTTGATACGGTAGAGTCTCGAGCTGATAACGTGTTATGAAATATAAAAGTAAGAATGATAAGAATAAATAGAGAGAGAAGAGGGGAGGCTTGATTCTTGAGGGTACAATGAACAAAACCCCTCTATTTATAGGGGAAAATACTCTTAGTTTCTGACTAAAAGACAGGTACTTCAAATTCTGATAGATATCAACTAGATCTTCATAGATCTTGATAGATATTCACTATAATGTAAATACATTTATAACAATAATAAAATTTTAGCATTTCTAGGTTTACTATACCCACTTAAAATATTAATAGACTATAAAAGCTATTATAAAGTAATATAAATATAACATAACTTAAAGAATTTTATCAATATCAAAAGTGATTTAGAAGGGTAATAAATTATATTTCTACTAAATATCAATTTAAATTAAATAATCCACAATGTTTTAGATATTACTAGAATTCTCAAACAAACCATCTGGGAATCGATCTATCAGTCCAAGCAAGTCATAAATAACTTGGGGCAGTTATAGAAAAGCTCTAGATATCGAAAATGTATGAAAATACAGAAGAATGACCGTGAGGGTCATTACAACATCCGCTACTAAAAGAACTTTCGATTGCGAAAGTAAAGTATAAGGACATACCTGAGGGCTCAATAGGTAAGGATACTGGGTGCGTATATTACACTCGGGAGGAAGGACAGGTAGGTCGGTCCGATACACATTAGGAAACTCGCGAACCACAAGGACGGAGTCACACGATAGACTCTCAACACAGACATCCTAAACATAAGCATGAAATGACTCAAAATCCCTTGATATCAGTCTTCTAGATGGAATGTAAAAATAATCCCCATCGACACGCAACTAACAGAACCCTGCCACACAATTGGGGTATGCTAGGCAAGGCTAAAGTAACAGATTCAGCCAATTTCTTCTCCATTGGGTGCTTTAAGCATACAACACTCTAGTGAAGTGCTTTGGATGTTGCACTTTCTTGAAAACCCCAACGCTCTTAAGATATATGCTCCATTCTATTTGGGCAATTGATGTCCTCAAGTTACTTTCAGGCTAGAATTATCAGTGACAGTTGAGGGTCTTAATTCTACTGCAACATTCTGTTGGAAGAACACCACCTTCCTTAACATAGTTGATGCATGGTGACAGGCTCGAAACAACCTGCCCGCAGGATATGGATGCTTCTACGTGGGAAGTCAGCATCACAGATACTGCTACAATGCACATAACCACCAACAATGCTACCTTCACCATTTTTAAAATGTTTGTTAAGATATGTATTTGTTAGTGCTAAAGGATGGTGCTATAGAAATAACTAACTACTCCGTCAGTGTAGAAATCTACACCATGTTTTGATAATGTTATCCCACTAAGGCAGTAAGCCCTTTGAACCAACTTCATGAAACAACCACCAACATTCATAACTTAGTCTTTTTCTTTTCTCAATCAATGTGTACCATTTTATCTCCGTAACGAAATATCATTTATAGATTATTGAAAAATATGTTCTATGGACATATATAAAAATATATGAAGAAGAACACAAGATAAATGGAGTTGAGGCTTGAAACACGCCTGAAATGCTTTCGTAAAAATGATATTTGCTCCCTCTCCTTTGCGAGATTGCTATGGGATTTAACTTCAATAGTTTTAGTGGATATGACAAACCTCTGCACTAAGCAAATAGTGAAGAGGTTCTTTGGAAAGCAAGAAGTCAGGACTTCATCGATTTTTTTTGGAAGAAGAAAAGCTTTTTGAAAAAGTTTTGTAAAGTAACGTTGTAAAAATTATTTGTAGAGAGCTGAGAAGAAAGAAAAGTTCTTCTGCAAAACAACACTTGAAGAGTTTATATAGTTTAACTTTTAACCAACACACCTTTTCATAAGAGACACACCCTTTCAATAGAAGACATTCTTTCATAAGATACACGCCATCTCAACAATAGACATATCCTTTCAATAAAAGTCACACACTTTCATTAAAAAATAACTCTTCATTCAAAAAGACACATCTTATTCCAAAGACACCTTGTCATAAAATACATTTAGTAAATTAATTTAAACAAAAATTCAACACCATTCTTATCGGTCGAGGTGAAAAGGCTGCAACTCATATGTTGCGTGCCCACCAAATTTCTACCAAAAGTACAAAATACAGTTGTAATGCTGACTGCCAAGAAGTGCACGAAATGACCCTGAACCTAGTCCCTGGAAGGTTTGTATTCATCATAAAACCTATGCTGCATCTCCGTAAGGACCAGGTCCCTATGATAGATTGTCCATCATCAAAACTGAGGACTTAACACTCATCCAAGAATAATAGCCCCCAATAGAGCTGAGTTATTTAGTAAACCAATCGATTGAAAAAGGAAAGGTGCATAGAATGCAATGAGATTAATCACACTCATTTGCTGGAAAAATGGTAGAGGCTAGTATTTGCTCATAAAGATTGTTAGAGAAGGATCTTCCTTTGAAGCTCTTGCAACTTCACTAGACTTAATAAGATCAGCTAACCCTACTTCAATTTCAGTGTTGTTACTGGTTCCACAAACTTTTGCCAGAGATTGCTTTGCCTGCTTCAATTTGCCTCGCTCAACTAGGCTACTAGGTGTGTCAGATATGAAAAGTGCAGCTGTGCCAAAGGATATTTCACAAAAACGAAACAAAAATTATAGAAGATCGTGGTTCAGAACTCTTCAAAGAGATACAAAATGCAGGGCTGGCTCAAAATCCATTTAACTTTAGACTAACAAAATAAAGAGTGCGTGATAAAATGCTAGATGATTCTTTTTCAATTGCCTAAGGTTCATTGGACAGAATTATCCTGCTACAGGTACTTGAGGATATAATTGAGGTGTTGCAAATTGACCCTGACAACAACCTTATCTATAATCTATAATCAATATCTATATCTATAATTTATAATTTATACTCTATAATCTATAATATATAATATATTAAAAGTGTGAATACCCATAGAAAAGTGATAAAAGTGTAAATGATTTGAACTTTTCTTTCTTCATTAAAAGATTCACAATAGATAAAATCTTCTTTTGACAATTTTTTTTAATTATTATATTATTTTCTATAATATTAAGTCCTAAAATTTATATAGAGTCCTAAAATATATGGGAAGAACATTTTTGTTATGATAAAAATTATTAGGACAATAAACATAAACTCCTAAAAAATATAAAAAGGACTCCTAAAAGAGATGGAAAAAATAATTTATGTTTAGGTTTTAGTTGCATATAAAAATTGTTTACGGAGATCTAATGTAACACATTTACCCCGCATCTTCGATCCGCATGCTCTTTGCATATAAAAATTGCTTAGGCTTTATACGCATGAAGTAATATTTGGTGGAGAAAACAACCATAGTTGATTGTCGTATTTATTTACAGGTGGAGAAAGCAACCATAGTTGATTACTATCTACCCTATTCTTATTAAACTTTTTTGGGTCAAAGATCTTAAAATAATTTTTCTACCTCCCAAAATAGAAGTAAGATCTATGTATATTATACTATATTCTCATAACCTACTTGTGAAACTTTATTAAATTTGTTATTATTGTTACTATTGATTAATAGAGAGTTTGAGAATAAGTATCACACACAATATTCTGGAAAAGTTTTTGTTATGGTTCGGTTTCTACAATTTTATTGTTTATGCTTTGTAAAATAGGATTCAACAAATATTTGTTTTCTTTTTGGTTAGTTTGCTATGAAGAACATAATATTTGCAACAATGCACACTAATGGCATTATTTATTATTTTATGTTACTAATGGTTTTCTTTAAAAAAAAAAAATTAATACATAAATTATTAATCGGATTTTATTAATACATAAAATTTGATCGGATTTTGAGAAAAATTATTTGTATAGATTAGGTTTAATTCCATTGTTTTAATATGTATATTATTGAATTATTTTGTTATAGTTTATAGGTGGTAGACGAATGTTGGTCGGCTTTGAGAAAATTTTTGAATAAAGATTGATATCTTGACGATCGTATTGTTTAATTGTAGTTTATGAGCTTCAGTTTCTGGGCAAGTAGGTTAGTTTATATATCTGTTGTATGGTGTTTGTGTGAGGAGGATTTAACCTTGGAGAGCTGTTCTTTCAGAGAGCAACCAAAATTTGAAATGGAATTTTTTTAAGACTCTTCCTCCCTCAAAGTTGGTCGGTCTAGATATGCAACGCAACGCCAAGGAGTGGGCTTCTAAGTCTTTTGGGTCTATTTAATTTGGAGAGTCTAGCTAGTGCTAGCCGGGTGGAACCAATAAGTTCCACTCACTAATTTTTTGATGGCCAATATCTAAAATAATAGTGCACTTATATTATTATTTGAGCCACCATATTTGGTGTTGGTATCATCTGATTGTCGCAACACTATGCAATATCAAGCTTTTGAAATGATCTACTTCAATTTGACGTTAAGAAGGTTAGAATTTTTTCTCACCATCAGAAATAGTGTCACTATTCGTGTTATGTATAACTTTTAATTAATAAGCAGAACTTTTGAATTCAGATCTGTGTTCATGTACTAAAAAAGAATAATTAAAAGATATGAATTCATAAGGCAAAATATTATATTCCTTTTGGGGGACTTTTACCTCTTTACATATAAGAGTTTTATTAACACACATAATTATTAATTTCATCTTTCTTATCTATGTTCCATGTAACTATTGTTTTCATAGGTTCAGATTCGAATTTATGTGCTAATTTTGGGGCACATGATCTCCATAACTAGGTAGTTTATGCATATAATTTTAAAAAATTAATATAATAGAATATTGATATTCACGTTACAAGAAGGCTAAGTGACACACTTATAGTGTTATTTAATTTACCGTGAAGAATATTATCAGATTTATGCTTTATCATTACTGTCTTCGTGAACTAATTGTTATTTTGATATATTTAGGAAAAATTCCTACATTCAGTAGAACTTCCCTTCTTAAACAAGTAACATAAAAAGGAACGCGTAATATTAGTACACTACCCAATGTAATTTTACTGTAATAAATCATAAAATTTTCTTTCATAAGACAAATTCTTGGTTGTGCAAAATATTAGAATCTTAGTACATTTAATAAATTATTCCAAATGTTAATCTCATCTATCTATTACATCTTTAGTGAACTTTTATAATAAATTAATGCACCACGAAAAGAATTGGATTAAGATGAACTCGATACTAAATGGGTATATCCCTTGTGCTAACAATCATAATTTTTCTACATCAATAATTTCATATTTATTGTATCTGTAAGAAGGATATCAATTTAGGGAACAAAGTTACAAACATAATAAGAGCAACCAAAGCAAAAAATATCTAACTATTTCTTCCCACAAATAACAGAAAGGATCCAGAACGTAATAGTTAAAGAGTTTTGTTATGGGAAATTATTCTATTTTCAATCGTTAGAGTTTTAGGCATTTGAGTATTTTTTTTTAATAAATCTTTGTGAGTTGGAGCGCAATTTTGGTTATTTCCATTTCAAAATATTTGGTGCGACCGTAAAATTTAGTTTATTCAGAAATAAAAATTACAGTAAATTTTACGCTCAAGACTAATATGGTATTATTTAATGGAGCATATGTTATTGATTTGTGAAATATACAACTTATTATTATGTAATGAATGACTATATTTGTAATATTTTACTAATATACGACATAACCTTGATTATGCTACTACCAATTTTCACATCATATACATCCTCATCTATCATTTTCTATATTCTACTTCTTCCTCTTTTTTTTTTTTTTTGGTGTGATCATTATTGAGATTATATTTGAATTTAAATTATTTGTATTAACTTGAGTTGGAATGTGCACTGTGACAAAGATATCAACAATTTTAAAGAATATTAAAGAAGATAATAAATAGGCAATCAATTCGTAAGAATTTAGTAGCGTGAATTTACGAGGAAAATTACAAAGGAATTTTTACAAGAATAGGCATTTTTTAGTTTATAAATACCCTCTATTTTTGTATAAGAAAAAATAATAATTACTGTATATAATTTTATTGATTGCTATAAGATACACATGCAAAGCACGTGCATTAAACTAGTTTGAGTAAAAATGAGAAGTGCACTTATGGTCAGTATTGCGGCTGGAACTATGGCCAAGCCGAGGGAAAGGTGTTGTTGTTGGGTTCGAAATCGAGAGGGCGTCATGAGGAAGTTTATAGTTTGCAAACCATGGAGATAATAAATCAGATGACAAATAAAAAAATACAAAAAATACAAAATTATTATATGGTTTGGTCAAACGGCCTACATATTAAAAAACTAATATTGAAAAATATAAAAACTATTGGAAGCAATCTCCCTCTAAACAAGACTCTTTAACGACTACTTGTAGATGCTATTGTGTTATGGTATGAGAAGGGGGCTCTTCTATTTATAGAGTTCCAAAACCTTTCCTTCAAGAAAGAACGTTACCAAATATGAAAAAGTTTTATATTTTCATTTAACGAAAAGTAAAAGTATTTATGGTTACTTTTATTTTCCTTACAAGAAAAAGTAAAAACTTAATTTTGATATGAAAATTAGGACAAAACCCCTAACAAATCTCCCTTTTTTGGCTTGATTTTTTTTGCTTGATCCGCTTTCTTCACATCTTTGATCTCTGTTCTTCACATATTCTTCATCATTTCTGCTTGACATGCTTAAACATGAAGCTTTTGGGTTAAAGGTATATGATCCCTTTTCGGGTTAAAAATTCTGGAGCCCTTTGTAGGGTTAAAAATGAGGTTTATTTTCAAATATGTAACAGCAGGATTATTGAAAATATGATTGACAATTGTCTCCACATCTAGTTTTATTTTGACAAAATATACTCATTATCATCAAATTGGTTACAACTTTGACCTTAAACTATCCTCAATCGAATAGTCGGATCTTTGAACCATAGGCTCTGATACCACTTGTTGGTTTCGAAATCGAGAGGGTGTCATGTGGAAGTTTATAGTTTGCAAACCATGTAGATGATAAATCAGATGACAAATAAAATAATACAAAAAATATAAAATTATTATATGATTTGTCAAACGACCTACATATTAAAAAATTAATATTAAAAAATATAAAAACTATTGGGAGAAATCTCTTTCTAAACAAGACTCTTTAACGACTACATTGTGGATGCTATTGTGTTATGGTATGAGAAAGGGGCTCTTCTATTTATAGAGTTCCCAAACCTTTACTCCAAGAAAGAACTTTGCCAAATATGAAAAAATTTTATATTTTCATTTAACGAAAGGTAAAAGTACTTATGGTTACTTTTATTTTCCTTACATGAAAAAGTAAAAACTTAATTTTGATAATAAAATTAGGGCAAAAACTCTAACAGTTGCAACACCTCTATACTTTTGGACTAGAATTTAAACCGTTCTTCATGTGTGTATAGGTCCGAACAAAATAATTTATTTTTAGATATAAGTATTTAGATCAATTCTCTAGTGTATTTTGGATGTGAATTAAGGTCTCTAGAACAAAGACGAGTTGAACATCCTGCTACCGATTAAGTTTCCGTATAAATTTATATTAGTTCAACTTCAAATGAGCATTTCTCATAAAATATACAGAGTTACGTGGATCAATACCTGGCAGATTAAATATTTTTGAGTGTTCTTTTCAATGTGATTAATCGTTCGTCAATTCGAGTTCGGACCAAAAATTTATGAAAATTTTGGTGATGCACTGTCCCAGCTGTGCGTTGGGCAGGGCGGGTTGGAGCTCAAGCTAGGAGATCACTGATTAGCCGCCGCGTTGGGCTGGGAGGTGCGGAGCACACCTTTATTTTTTCTCTTATTAAATCAGGAGCAAACTAGTCCTTTCATTTCATGTAACTTCCCCAACCCATTTTATAACCCTAAATTCATTTAAACTAGTAGAAATCTCCCAATTCCCCCATTCTCTTCCTCCTAAAAACATTCTTAGAAGCGAAAATACCTAGGGTTCAAGATTCACGACTTAAACTCAAGCTTTCTCAAAATTTCTTTCATCAAAAGGTATATATGTTTAATATCAATGGAAAATGTTATGAAAATGTAAGAACTGGGCTTAACAAGAATTATGTAGTTCACCAAAAAGATGTAATTTCTCATCACCAAATGCCTGAAACCTATATTTTGCAGACGTAGGGATGGTTCACACCTTAACGGGACAACTTTCTGATGTTTTCCTCTATGAGGACATTGTTATGGCTAAATTATATTGATCTCACTTTATGCTACAAACATGAATTTGGGCACCACCGATTGGGAAAAGACCAGATCCATATAGCATGTGGGTTGCCTAATGTCGGTGAAACTATATAGTTTAGAATTAAAGTTCAATAAGTGGTTATGTTTTATTTTTTAAGACACATGTCCCATATTTTTTCTGTTATGATTTATGCTCAAACACTTATGACTTATTTTATAAACTGGTTTGACCCTTTTCTTGGGTTGCATATCCATATTCATCATACTTATCATCCCTAAACACTACATCTTTTCTTGATATAGGTTCGGGGCATTTTCTTGTGGTTCTATGCAACATTAGGATTCTCGGGATAGCTTTAGCAAATGGTGAGTCATCCATCTTCCATAGGCATATATTTTTTCTTACTAGATGTTGAGTATCCTGTTTTATGGTATTGCTAGGGCCATGTCTCCACTTAGATTTTCATTTGTATATTGGAGGCTTCATATACTTACATAGATGTTGTATAAATGTTTTATTTTAAACTTGGATAAATTTCTATTATATTTAAAATAAATTTCCTCTATTGGGGTTTTCTTCCACAAATACTTGTTGAAATGCTTATGATGATATGATAAGAGATCCTCTCGGGCCTTCATTGGTCTGGGCTGCCTGTTAAGTCCAATGCCTAGTCCTGGGCCATGATTGGTGCCATCAGCAAATGAGCTTAGAGGTTCCATAGTTAATGCAATTTGTTGTTACAATGCCAATATTAGACTACTAATTCTTTCTAGTTCAGATTAGTAGTGATTTGGGCCATCCGATTACTTGTTATTTATGCTCATGTTTGTAGTGGGTCAGTCCAAGATTTATGTCCTATTACTTATGTATATATATATTGACTACCTTTACTTGTAACCAATGAATTCATTTTTTGATTACTCAATAATATCTCATCTCTTTATCTTCTGAATATTTCTCTCTATAGAATTTCTTAAAGCTGTCATTGTCAACATGGTATCAGAGCTAGGGATTTCATAGATTTTAGGACTTTTTCGTTGTTCAATAATGTGCTCTCACTGAGTGTGGTGGTTGGTGATCTCATCTTCTCATTGGAATTTGTTTTTGGGACTGTCCTCATTAGAGTTTTGCCAGATTCAGCCTTCTTGCCTCAGACGATTACAGAAGTTCATCTTTTTTTATCTATTTCACATTGAACAAGTTGTCACATGCCTTGCCCTCTAGGGGTTATGTTCCCTCTCTAAATGATTATTCTCTCTTTGTTAGAGGTTTTGACAATTATTTGGTTATTTTGGTTGTTTATGTTGATGACATCACTCTAACTAGGACTGATTCCGCTGAAATGCTGCAATTAAGTTCTTCCTCTATGACCAGTTCAAAATAAAGGACTTGGGTGTTTTGAACTATTTCTTGGGGATTGAGGTTTTGTACTCAGATACTGGTGTTGCTTCATCAGCAAAAATTTCTCCATGACCTTCTCTCTGAATTTTACTGCTCTAAGATCATTTCTGCCATATGCCCTCTTTATATTACTACTAAACTCCAGGCTGATGTTGGTACCCCCTGTAACACCCCGCATTTTTAAGCTAAAAATTGAATCATCATTCCTACGTGTGTAAACTCTAATCCCATGATTTATATTTGAATACATATGTCATGATCTTTATCCTAGTGTGTGAAGTGCTTATGGGGTGAAAAATGTTCATAGAAATCACTTAGAGCAAAATTGAGCTAAGAGCCTTTGATTCGGCAATATTTTTGTATTCGATTCTACAAGGATCAACTTTGAATGTGTATAACTTTTGACATATGTGGAATTTTTCAACTCAATAACCACCAAATGATATATAATTGAATTAGCTTTCCAATGACACCAATTTCAGATACTCGAGCAAAAAGTTATGATCATTTTCGTGAGAAACAGTAAGGGTTCACGATATCCCCACGTCGCGAGGGATATTCCCTCAGAATAGAGGTTGCATCACGAGGGATACTCCTTAGAATAGGGGTTGCGCCACGAGGGCCACTATTCCTCTACTATTCTAGCTTTCTATGATCTAAGGAATAATTTGGCCCTTTCTCCTCAACCCCAATCGTCCAAAACAGGATTTGTAACCCCCTTAAGGGTATTATTTTCCCATTAACCTTAAAATTAATGACTAGAAACTCTTCCCCTTTCCCAATAACAAATTTTAAGATTTTCCTCTCAAGAACACAAGGATTTAAGTTTTGAATACAAGATTTCTTCAATAATTCGTTCAATTAAGGTATGTGGGGTATTCATCAATGAGTCCCTTTCACCCATTGAACCCAAAAATCCTCTCTTTGAATAAAATATGAATTTTTTCTTCATTATGGAATTTCATATGTTCAAGATGATTTTAATTTATGCTTTTCCTTAGTAAATTGAATTTAATCCATGTCAACATATGATCCCATGAAAAATTTGGTTATTTCATGATTTAAATTTCAATTTCCCATGTCATATTCAAGTGATTCCATGTTACTAAGTCAAATTATGTATTAAACTATGTAAATATGTTTTCCTCTCATGTTTAACATATTTCTATGTTCAAATTCATGCTTCTCACCTATTTTTTGAAATGTCTTATGTTTTGGGTTTTTGAAATATAATTCTATACCACTATTTTTAAGAATTGTTATCATATTTTTGTAATCATTCAGTGCTGGCGTGTTATGAACACCCGATACCTATGTGTCTTTACATGATTTTTATTTCTAAGAAATAAGCCAGTCAACCCATGATTTTTATTACCACCTTTAGAATATCACATTCATGCCGAGCATTTACAAGTACAATACCATGTCATGTTAAATAACTAATAATACCAAAGTCTTTCAGTTAGGAGTAACACTTAGCACCGAGTGAACGCAAGGATGACATCTCCCCCATCAGTAGAGGCATGAGTCGTTAGTAGCATTTTCTAAGTTCCAAACCTACGGTGTCACCATAGATTATGAGGGGTCCTCCATCAGTAGAGGTATGACACAATTGTCCTTCGGGACATCAGTCTTGTGGATCCATATCGACATTCATGTGTTGGTACCCCTGGCAAGGTATCAACATCCTTTCAACTGAGGTTACTTGTTCAACCCCGATTGCTTAGATTAGGGTATGTCGATTGTAGTTATCTCCCACAGTCTCAGTAAGGTATTCAGAGTATGTCAATTCAGGTTTGCATGACTAAGTATTCAGATATCAGTTATGAAGTTATTTAGATCATGTCAGTACATGTTTATGTTTGGTCTTGCATTCTCAATTTTACATGTTCATATTTTCACGATCAGTATCCATATATGATCCTCAGTTTAGTTTTACAGCATGTTCAGTTTTACATGAATTTACCTACAGTAAAATGGTTTTACTACTTTCCTGCTTCATTTCTACTTATTCTAAAAAAGTAAATATTTAAGAAACTAAGTGTAGTGATTCACCAGCTTATCAAATTATGTTTGTTACTCATGTTTTAAGATTCTTTATCTTTCAGTTGATTTCAGTCTCTTGGTGAGTCTACTTACACTTAGCATGCACGTTTTAAGATTATGTATCTAATCAGTTTTACTTATTGCATTCACCCCCACTTCCTCAGTGTATTCCAAAGTACAAATTCATATATATGTCTATGTGCTACATTGTCTCATAGTGTAGGTACCAGTTGTAGCCCACACATCAAAATCAGATAGTTTGCGGCTTCCAGCCAGCAGGTGATGAGTTCTCTTATTTTGGGGACTCCAGTCAGTTGTAGTTCATGTACTATATTGTTATTATTCATATGTATTGATTAGTGGTATTTGCAGGTATGTCCCAGCTATCTATAGTCACTATAGTAAAGACTTCATATATAGTCAGTCAGAGTCATGATGTCTAATTTAAGTTTCTTTACGCAGTCTTATCATGTTGTAAAATTTATCAGTATTTAATTTATTTAGACTTTCTCCTGATCATTTTCTCTCTTAGTAAATCTAGTTTTTATACAATTTAAATCAGTAGCTTAAGCAATATGTCAGTACATGGGTTAGCTTGGGATCACTTATTATTCTAAGCACCGTGTTACGACTAGGCGGTAGCCTCAGATCGTGACATCCCCTTCCTAAAGATGATAGTTATAGACCATTGTTTAGGAAACTTAATTTTCTCACCAGTACAAAAGCCTGATATTAGCTTTGCTGTTCAAAAGCTCAATCAGTATATGAAACATCCTTGTGTTCCTTATTTGATAGTTGTACTTCATCTATTGAGCTATTTGAAAGGTACATACAACTTGGTATTTTCTTCAATAATAGGCCTAATTTATCTCTTACAAACTATTGTAGAAATTAACTAATCCCACCACACATATTAGAAACCTGGTCTCAGAAATTACAGTTAACAACAAACAGTAAAATAAAGTGCAACACAAATTTACCGTGGAAAACTCCTTGCTCAAGGGAGTAAAAAACTATGAACTACACTGTGTAAGATTTCACCACCAATCTTCACCGATTTCAAAGAGGTTTGTTCAAGATTACAACCTCATAATCCTAGAACCTAACTCTTAACTCATAACTCAACAATTTAATACAATTGTTCAACCTACTATATGAGCACTCCAAGAAGTCAAACCTGCTTCTTGTTACAACATCTCAAAAATAAGAATTTAAACCCGCTTCTTGTTACAAAACCCCATAAATAAGAAGTCAAAGCTGCTTCTTATTACTTACACTCACAACGTTCAATAATAGAAGAGATTACAACTTAGAATCTATCCTATTACACACTCAAAACTCATCAAATTACTCCAACTGATGAACTCAACAAAGACTACTAAATCTAGCCTTAAACTTCTTAAACTTCAGCATTCAGTAATGCAAACTCGAATAGAAACTGTGAACTAGGTTTCTGGTTTACTGTGATGAAGTCCTACAGATTTTGTTTTGATGGCTATTTCTCTCAAGATGATATATTTTGTGGATATGAAATGGTTTCGAATCTCAATGATCTTTATGCCAAATATATAATTTAGATTTTCCATACCCTAGAATATCACGAACTTGGATTCCTTCTACAAATGAAACTTGATTTCCTATAAGAAAATATGTGATTCCTTTCCTTATAAGGAGATTGTATCATATAAGGAAACTTTGACTCCTTTTTAGACTCTTTTTCTTTTTATTTATTTATTTCCTTCTTTGCTCTTTAGATCTTTCCTTCTTTATTTTGTGGCTCCAATCTTGCTTATTTGTGCGTGATTTCCTTGTGAATTTACGTCACCAGTTCTGGGACCTGGTTCACACCTATTTTGAGACCTGGTTCACATGATACAACATACAAAAGAAAACAAGTAGTAAACCAAGTTCATATTTGTCAATCAGCAAAACTACAAACATGTTCTCCGATTTTTCAATAATTTCTCCCTTTTTGATGATGACAAACAATGCATCATATATTCCTTGTCCACACCATATAACACCTATTGTGACAGTGATTGGGAATCTTTCCCTGATTCTTGAAGGTGTATTACTGGGTATTGTGTATTGTTAGGTGGTAGTTTTGTGGGTTGTAAGGCTAAGAAGCAATAGGTTGTTTCCATGACTTCTGCTAAAGCTGAGTATCGAGCTATAGGCAAAGCTGTTGCTGATCTTATTTGGTTATCCAGGTTGCTTACTGATCTAGGGGTTCCTTGTACTTTCCCTATTCCTCTCTATTGTGATAGCTAGACAACCATACACATTGCTCATAATCCTATTTTTCATGAGTGGACCAAGCACATCAAATTGAATTGTCATTTGGTTCGAGCCAAGTTGGTTGAGGGACTTATGCACTTGGTTCATACTTCTTCATCCAATTAACTTATAGATCTTTTCACTAAGGGTTTGTCAGTGGTGTTCATCATGGTTTAATAAACAAGTTGGGAGTGATTTACCCCTCCAACTCGAGGGGGGATGTTGGACTACTAATTCCTCCTAGTCCAGATTAGTAGTGATACGGGCTAGCCCATTACTTGTTATTTATGCTCATGTTTGTGTCGGGCCAGGCCCAAATTTTTGGCCCATTACTTATATATATATATATATATATATATATATATATATATATATGATTACCTTTACTTGTATTCGATGAATTCATTTTTATATTTACTCTATAATATCTCATCTCTTCATCTTCTCAATATTTCTCTCTTCTTAATTTCTTGAAGCTTCCATTGTCAATAGCCAAGGCCTAAGAAGAATTGGAAATCTGTGGTAAATGAACCACACCATTTTGAAGGTGCCATTTCTGAAAGGTATACAGTTAGTATAAGATTACTATTGTAACAACTCACATTTTTGGGCTAAAACTTAAACCATCATTCCTATGCATAAAGGTCACAAAGAAAATGATTCATATGTAAATATAAGTATGTTTATCAATTATGTAGTGTGGGAACCTATTTGTACATGAATTGAGGTCATAGAGGTCCCCTAACTAAAAGATGAGTAGAGGACTTTTTATCGATAGAGTTTTAGCAGATGCTCCTATTTTGGGTCAATTTCAATCAACTATTACTCATATAATATGAAGAGTTAAATGGACTTATATATAACAAATTAAAGGTCTTGGAGTCTTCTTTCCAATGCCACTAGTTTCTCCTTAATCCGATATTGGAGTAAAAAATTACGCCCGTTTTACCAAAAGGTGTCCGTCAACCTAAACTGGGGCCGATCTGCACTAATATAACGTTTTTAAAAGGGGTATTTTGGTATTTTACTCACTCCAAACTCCTTCCCATGAATTAAAATATACCATAAGCTTTATTATTCATCTTTTGTAAGTTTTAAACAACTAATAATCCTCTCCACTCTCAAGAACAAGAAAAAATAATTAGGGTTTCTTTCAAGGCTAGATTTCAAGCTAATTCAAATTCCTTTTCACCAAAAAGGTATGTGAGACAAATCCTAAACCCCATGGTCATTGTTTATAGTTTTAGTAAGCTTTAAAAATACAAAAATAAGTATATGCATAGATTTTGAGATTTATTTGAATAGCATGAATCATTAAACCATCTTGGTAAAAAGGATGTGTATATATTATTATAAAGTTTTCCCTAAATCGTACTATTTTTATATGTACATGTATCTTGGGTTTGAAGAATTAAATTGATAGCATAAATTATGAATTCCCTCTTTCGTTGTGTTAACAACTTGAATTTAAGTATTAGGGATTGTTCAATTGCATGGTCTAAAATTTGGGTTAAAGGTTTTGTGATCAATTATGAATTGAACGTTGACTGGTTTTAAAAGGAGGGAATGCTTGCTTGGTGTATATGCACTTTTCCTGTTAAATTTAAGACGTTGCATGAGAAATATGAAAAAATTGGCCACTTTATGAAAAAAATAAAATTTTGAATGTACAATGCTTTGCATAAATTTTCTGTGTTCTACGATAAGAATTTTCACATGTTTTCTAAATATTTTGGTGGTCATTAATGTATTCTTGAGTAAGAAAAGGGCTTTGAGCAATTACGAAATAAAAAGGCTTGCAAGTCTAGGTATGTCGTTACTGTAATGACCCTTCAGGTCATTTTCCATATTTATACTTATCTTTACCGTTTGAGCTTCTCCATAGCTGCCTCAAGTCATTTATGACTTGCTGGGATCGACGGTTCAGTTATTGGACAGTTCATTTGTTTTTTTAGAGCCAGTTCCCTGTTTAGAAGTCTTCACTAGTTTCAAATGACCATCGAGTGAAAACTTCAGCGAAACGATCTCAGATACAAATTGTGACTAAGCCAGCAGATCTGAAATATCAATTTTAGTCTAGGTAGATCTTTGGTTCGGGTCTCAATGCACCCTAGCTCATTTCAAGCTATTGAGCGGAATTTATGAAAGATGAAACTATAGGTGTGGGCCCCACTTTTTATTAAAATCATCTCAGATTAAAGTTTTGATGATTCCAATGAATTTGAAATATGATTTACACTCAAATTTCACTATTGGATCATATTTTTTGGATTTCGAATGAGTTTCGAGGGTCAAAAATAAGTTTTTGACTTTGCTAGCGGCCCAGACAGCGATTGCGGCATCTCCAAAGCTGGTAGGGGTATTTAAGCACCCTATAGGCCGCGTTTTTCACCATTTTTGACTCATTTTTGAGAGCCTAAAACCCTAAATGGATATGATAACTCAAAATTGAGTCTTGCGGGTGTCTAGGGAGCTTGGTAAACATCTTTTATCATGATTATAATCCAGATTAAGGTAAGATTTTACCACTTTATAGGTGAATTTCTTAGTTCTTGAACCAAAACCCCAATTTATCTTAGGGCTTGATTTAGCCCTAAATTTGGTTTGTTTTCACCCATTAATTGAGGGTTATAATTCCTTGGTGATGTATGAGCATTGGGTTGACCTTGGAAACACAATTTTCGTACGTAGGACACACTTGGGGTTTTTGGTATCAGTTTTGGACTCGAAGCACAATAATGCAATATGGATATCATTAGACTCGTATTGATGAGTAGATTATATTTTTGATAGTGTGATGGAATTTTGAGGATAGTGAAGTGAAGACGAGCATGTGGTACTGCCACAACCCTAGCCGGGACCCTAGCCGTAACGAGCATCCCAAACCATGAAGGCCTGGGTGCTCTTCTAAATCTAGTAATCATGCACAATATTCATATAGTATAGGAAAATATATAGAAAATAGTACATGATGGAACCATGGTTAATCTCATAAACTTGAACAATTTAAAAAGGGAATTCTGAATATTCTAAACATATGATAACCTTCTGTGAAATCTCTAACATTACAATATCCATCATAAATCTGAAACAAAATCAGGACAAGGCCCCCAAAAGACCATAAAAAGAAAGCAGTAATGAAATACGAAAATCAGGCCTTCCAGAATAGAGAAGGCTTACCAACTACAACTTCTGACACACACGGATCTACTGCTGGATAGGATGATGGAACTGTGCCTCGGATCTTGAGATATAGGGGGTCAATACATATGTACTGGTACGTAGGACTATCCAAAAACAAAATACTAAGTGAGACCATTTCATGAAACAAAACACATCACTATAAACCATTTAAAAATCCATGGGCACAGTAAATAGGTTTTTAGAAACAGTTCTGTAATTCAACTCAACATCTTTGTCTTAGTTTTGAGTTAGGTGGTACATCCTACAAGTCTGATATTTCATGGGATATATGAAATCCGCCATTGACTCGGCGGTTAAGCCCCCAACCTAAGTTTGCTACAAGAGTTGGAGTTTCTGATTCTGATACGCCACAGGGAACTAGGCCAGTGTATAATCCCTCTTAGGGAAATAATAACCCATATCGGCAAAACATGATTTTGGGTAATGAGTTATCTAAAATCGTACCTTCTTCGGGTAACCACCTAACATCTGTTAAGCTCATTTTTAGCCTTTTATAAACATGCATCTTTTTGAAAAATCTGAATAAAATCTAACTTATGTTTTGTACTGAGTCTGTTATGGAATTATCTATTTTGGTATCATTATACCAAGACTTTCAAGCCATATCTTATAAGCCATAAAATATCCTATACAATTCTTCATTCAGAACATAAAGTTTGGAACAATGGTGGTTAAGTATTTTGTAACAAACCATGCAATTTATTTGAATTACCACTTTTAATTCATATTAGAAAGAATCACCCTCTCTTCAGTTCATATCCAAAATCAAGGCTTAAAATAGTAAAGACAATTGAATCATGCTTCTCAATATGCAATTGAATAATGCACAAAATATGAAAACAAGGGGTTTTTATAATAAGAGAGGGATTATAATTCTTTATGCTCTCAATTCAAGTTTCAACCATCAAACCACATGCATACATACATATATATATACAACAAAATCAAGTTTAAGGGAGAAGGCCTCAAGACCAAAACAATTATCAAGAAATATATCAAGAGAAATCTATGAAGAAACATATTGCAAACTTGGGAGCAATCCAACAACAATGGTGGAAGTTGTACAGTGAGAAAGTTATAGGAAAAAGAAAAGGAAAATTGGTATTATTGAAATGAGTTGCTCAATCTTAAGAATATCTACTAGGTACATATATACTTGGAAGTATCATGACAGTTGGCTACTGCTGGATTCTAACTAACTAGTAACAAACTGAGAAAAGCTAGGTGCCTGACTAACACTAATTGACTTGCATTACTGAAACAAAACAAATAAATATTGTTAACTTGTCTTAACCAACTACTAAACTAAGTGAGTAATTTCAATACCCCCCTCAATTTGGATGTGAAGATTTCACAACCAACTTGGAAATAATATTGGATTGTTTGACACTAGTAAGAGCTTTAATCAGTATATCTGCTAATTGGTAAGTTGTAACCACATGCTGAAGTGAAATCAGGACATCCTACAACTTATTCCTAACAAAGTGAAAATCAACCTCTATGTGCTTGGTTCGCTCATGGAAGACTAGATTTCTGGTAATGTGCAATGCTGATTTACTGTCATAATAATCTGTGATAGGTCTAGAGAATGGAACATCAAGTTCGTGAAAAAGTCTATCCAGATAAACAAGTTCACCAATAAGTTTTCGTAGTGATCTATACTCTACTTCTGCTAAGGAAAGAGAAATTGTCTCGTGTTTCTTAGACTTCCAACTAATAGGTGTCTGTCCTAAAAGAACTACATAACCTGAAATAGACTTTCTAGAGTCAGGGCAGGCTGCCCAATTTGAATCACAGTAGGCTTGAATTGAGTAATCTGGTTGTGAAGTTATGAAGACATCCAAGGTGGGATCATCCTTGAGATATATAAGTAGAAGATAATCAACTTGTAAGTGAGTCTCTCTGGGATCCTGCATAAACTGACTGAGGTTTTGGACACTATATTCTATGTCAAGCCTAGTGTTAGCAAGGAAATTGAGCTTGCCAATCAATTTTCTATAGAACGTTGGATCAGAAAGAGCAACACCTTCCTTAACTTTCAACTTGACATTAGGATCAAGTGGCAAAGACAAGCTAGAATAATGCAAGCAACCATACTCTTTGAGAAGATAAAGAGAAAACTTCATTTGAGACACAATTACTCCCCCCTTTATATACAATACTTCCAAGCCTAAGAAATAATGAAGTTTACCAAGAACTTTGATTTTAAAGGTATCATGAAGAAATTGTTTGAGTTGATGAATTTTTGAGTGATCAGTACCTGTAATGATCACATCATCTACATATACTTCCATAAATATAGAAGACTGAGAGATTTTTTAAAGAACAAAGAATAGTCGTACATGGAATAACTATAACCTTTGGAAAATAAGGCAGTAGATAATTTTTCATACCACTGTCTACTAGTTTGTTTTAAACCATATAAAGACTTATTCAATTTACACCCCATAGAGTGACCAGGAACCTGAATTCCAGAAGGTAAATCCATAAATACTTCTTCATAAAGATCTCTATGCAAGAAGGCATTATTCACTGATGTTATCAAAGGGGTACATAGGTAAAGATGGGTATGAAGAAGAAGTTGAAAAAAATATAATGAGGAAGGATTGAGTGTGATAGACAAGTACATAAGAGAAAAAATAAAGGAGAGAAAAATAAAAAACAAATAAAATGACTAAAGAAAATCACATCCAATCTAAAAAATAAATAATGGAAAAAGGGAGAATAAAAAAAGCATGGTTAAGTAGAGCTAAGAATATACTTGTAGGGTCGAGGCGAGCGAGTCACTGTTTCCCATATTAACCATAAATGCCCTCAAATCTACATTATAAGCAATGAAAAGCCCTATAGTGATCCAAAACCAACGTCCCGAAAAGCTAAGGATAGAAACTAAAGTCAAGCTTATGGTATTTCATGTACATTGTTGGAGATTTTTTATGGGTGTGAGTGTTTTGATGTAGTCCCTCAATTTATATTCACTATAATTCTATGAGAGTTGGGACTTCCTTGTTGTAAGGGTACATGGGTTGTATTGTTAACTATATATTTTTCGAGTAATGACAATTACATGCATGTGTGGTAGTTTGTTGCTAATTTGATACCATCACATGATTTCTTTAGTGTCATGATATTGTGATAAATATACACACACAATAGTTTTAAAAATTATTCGAAGGAGTGGGTGGAAGTAGGAACTAAATTGAGTTGACTATCACAGGTAACTTAGCTTTCTTTTAGTTAAGCATAGTGTTTCTTATAGTGTGTTTGTTGACTGAGGACATGCTAACATTCTAAGTTGAGGTTGTTGATGTGCCATGGTTTCATGTCACTAAAGATGCTTAAAATAAGGAAATTGGGTAGGAACTTAGATATTTCTTGTTGGATATGATATGCATTTTTGTAGATTATTTTGGAAAACAGTGTTTGATGAAACAAATGAGAAAAAGGGATGAAGAGTTGTTGAAATAAGAACTCACTAGTCAACCTACTAATAGAAGGTAGAATGTACTAATAGTTGGTAGAACCTAATAATAATAGATACAACCTATTAATCATGAGTATCGATAGTAAATTAAGATTCTAAAGTTGATATGTTGAGTATGATTTCTTGTAGTCCATCTATGATTAGTCTGTACAACCTACTAATCATGAAATGCATTAGTGAGTTAAGATTCTGAAGGTGGTGCATTGAGTCTGATTTCCACTAGTCCACTTACAATTAGTAGGTAAAACCTACTAATCACAAGTTTTATTAGTGAGTTGAAATTCTTATTTCTACTAGTTGAAGTCACAATTAGTTGGTTTTTCTGAGTATTCTATCCGCTAATCATGTGTTGATGTCAATCTACCTTTCCTACACTATTTAGGATAGGTTTTATTTTCTACTTGTAAATACTCTTTTGATGCTTTGTTGTTATGTTCATGGTCTAGATACTTTTTATATTATTTTGAGTACTGAGATACATTATTTATCTTGGAGTTATTGTTCTTGGTTTTTAGGGTTTATAATTAATTTGAGTTTCTTGTTTTCATTCTTATTCTTAGTAATTTCATCATTATTCTTTCATTTATGAAGTATTTATTTTTTATTACAATCATGAGTAGTTAAACTCCATAACTAGGGTTGTGAGAATCTGGATGAATTAACAAATTAGGTTAAGAGCGAAGTCATTCTAGATTGGTGTTCTTGCATATATTGGAATTTCCTTCCTTTTGATTGCTTTCTTAAGGGGTGTACACATTAGGAACTCACCTTTACTTGATAATTGTTTGAGAGAGAGGTAGAGATTGGGAAAAAGAGACAACAACAGTAATTTAAAGCTATCAACCTTCATCTAATTAACTTTAGATTGAGAGGAGATAGTTAATCTAATATCATAATATAAGGGACAGTAATGCGACGCTTAGAGATCAAAAGGAGATAATTGAAATTCACCCAAAATAAGGTCAAAAAATAGTTAAGTGATACATAATTTATTAAATTTTGCATGCAACGAATCAAGATAGTTTGACATGCATGAAAAGTCTATGGAGTTATGAAGTCAGGGGAACACAATCTTAGTGATCTGCTAACACTGATCACAACTTTATTGCCCAACAATCATTGTTATTACTCTAATTGTTAAAGAACCCTATTTTTATTTCCTCAATTTCCAATTACATCAGTAAGCTCTAGATAGATTTTTGGCCTATTTCTCAAAGGATTGACCCCAACCAGCTGGGTTTGATATTTGTCTGATGATCGCTTTAAACTTTATTGGAGGTTTAATTTTGGCAACATCAGCTATCTTCTAGGATAAGACAGTAAAATTCTTTTTTCCTAACTTTCAAATTTTAGTTTTGTTCAAAATGTTCTTGTTTTATTGAGGTATATTTTCCATTCTTCTTTTATTTTCGTGATATGTATGTATACAAAAGATTCATATTAGAATGCTTTTAAATATAGAAAGTTGCACACTCAATGGGGAGTAGTTGAAATTGAGGAATATTACATATAAATATTTTATACTATTTCATCAAAATTTTAAATTAACCTAACTACCATATAAACAATTTATCTATTTGTTTATTTTGATGATGTAGTTGAAGGTTAATGACCAGAGGTTGTATTTCTCTTGGATTGAACTCATAAATCTCCATAGAGATTCTGGCACAGTAATTCACCATGCATCTTATAAGTTTCAAATTTCATCAACGATTTTTTCTCCATCATATGATTCAATATAAATAGTGAACCTATCATGTCCTTTATATATGTACATATAGAGATACTTTATTTCTTTAACCACCACACAAGACACAATATTAATGTGACAATTGTTTCTAGTTAGTAAATAAGGATTTTATGGAGCAATCTATTGATTGTTTATTGTCATGACTCAGACTTTTTCTTTCTTTTGATTATTTTGACTCTTCTAAATAAGATACTAATCCTTTTTTAATTGATTTATTACAAAATTGTTGGGAATAAAGACTGTTTACACTAACAATCCCTCATGCATGAATTTACTGTGATAAACAGATTGCATCTATATATCTAGTATACATGTCCCTAGGGCTTCGAAAGATAATTCAAGAAGTATTACCCCTTGGCCAACTTTAGCGCCTTTACTTTCTCCAGCCATGATGTTATCAACTAAGCGTTGCAATATTTCCATTATAAAATTTTATTATTGAAACCTGAAATATTTTAGTCGAGTTATTTCCATCTTAATGTACATGTGAACAACATATTATTAGAAAATTCTTACGTATAACAGTAGTATCGTATTTTCTCCATTGCATAGTTACAACTTAAAGTAGTAGAACTCTCTACAAGAGTTAATTTTTAGCTACAAGATGTACCCCTACAAAAATTTAAAATAAATTGATATAAAGTTGTAATTACCTAATTATAGAAATTATTCTTAAAACATCACCTGGATCCTTATTGTCAAACAATAATTAGGGGACGCAAATGTCGGGATATTCTGGTTGGCGCCTGCAACTTTGTTTCCATTCTTGCCTTTTTTTGTATTCTTTTGATCGGCCTGTTTCACCAATTAGAAAAATCAAAGGATACTGGATTGGTTCATAACAACCATTTTAATATTTAACTCTATACATATTTCCTAAATGCTCATGAATAATAATCTCTTGATCAAACAGTACAATAGAGTTATTACGTCTATCATGATTGCACAACTTGATCTACAAATGTTTTGATGTAGATATGCTAATCTAGTTTGACAGTGAAAGTAATTCTATTTTGTAAATCAAAAAAAAGCTTTGATCCTTTAGCTAGCAAAACAACTATCCATAAGGATTGCAATCTATTATCTGCCTAATTATGTAATATCCTGAGTTTTCATATTGTAAACCACTTATCTTTTTCATCAGAAAATCAGATCCAGTCTAAAGAAATTGCTACCACTAAGTTGACTCACTCATTTTGATCTAATCCATATAGCAATTTTCATGAAATTTCATGCACTCACAGATCAATTCAGTAGCCCACTACGTTAAGATTCAGTCATAAAGTTTATTTCAGTAGTGCATGATAGCTTATAGCCTCAGATTCCTCAGTAATTTTAGTCTAATTAGCCATATTCGAGGATGAATGTTCCCAAGGAGGAGATATTGTAATGCCCCATACTTTTCCTAGATTAAATTTTCTTTATAATGTTAAGAATTTTCTTCAAAGATGAATACCATTTAGTTGATGTAGTATTTTAAAGATTTCAACCTTTTATTGGGTGGAAAATTGAATAAGCTTTCCATCGAGACCAAATTCTCCCAATTCCCACACTCTGTGAAGAAGTTAGAGCATTTTTAGTAAAATAGTGTGCCACCAGGACTCTCAGCGCATCGCGGAGAAGGTAAAATCCGTAATTGTCAAATTTTAGTGGCCCTCTGTGATAGACCCATGTCGTGGAGAAGTTCATTTTGCCAATAGTCCCATTTCAGTGACACTCCATGATTCTAGCGCGTTGCATCAAGGGCCAAAATGGCAATCCAAGGGGCACCGCGATTGTGGCGCATTGCGGTGAGCGCCCAGTTACTTTTTGTCCTTTTCCACTAAGACACAGCGATTGTGGCTCGTCGCGGTGGCCAACTAAATCGGGAAAAATATTGGGTTTTTCAGTTCCGACTGGAAGTTTAAAAAGGTCTCTTTGGTGTTTTCCAAGCCCCATATCGTCAATAACATAGAATTTAACCAATTCAAAGCTCATCATATTCACTTTTCATCTACTCAGTCTTAAAAGAAAACCCTAAAACTCAAACTTTCTCTCCAAGAAATCCAAATTCCTCCATTAATTCTCCAAGAAAACTCAAGATTAAGAATTCCCTATACATGAACTCCATGAATTATAATTCAAGAGCATAACTAGGATCTCAAAAGTAAGCTTGTTCATCTAGTTCATCATCCAAGGTATGTGGGGTTTGAACAAGGATAATTCTTTCATCCTTGTGTCCAAAACCTTATTTTAATTACAAAGTTACTACAATTTATGAGATTTTCCACGAAATTAAAGTTAGGATTTATGCCCATTATCATTATTTTCAAGATATGAGATTTTCCATGATTTAGAAGTTGAATTGCATGACTATATTCATATTTCTATGCATTACGCAGAAATTTTTAGATTTTATGATGAATTATGAGTGTTTATATTATCAAGCATGAATTTTAAGATATTTTAACATGAGCTTGATGCATGGGTCACCAAGCCCTAATTTAAGATTGTTATTTTGAGATTATTTGTTCCATGAGCACACTCAGATAAGATTATTCACAAATTTGGATAATGATTTGACCTTTTGGTCCTAAGCTAAGATATGAATCCACTTTGTTCATATAACTTGAGATTTAAAGAAAGAAAAACATAATTGGTTTTAATGTAAACCTTTATGCTAGTTTTAAAGTGGATTTCATAAGATTTGGAACATAAGAATGGGAGTAGTATTTAGCACCGAGTTGGGTATGATTCCAAGGTTTCATACCCCAGAACTACGTGCCACCGTAGGATTCAGATTATTCCCACTTCTATGTGGATGACTCAGATTGTGATCACTTAAGATAGAAGTTTTATTCCGATGACAAGGGTAAAATAGCCCTACCTAATGGTGCCATATGTGGGACTCCATTGATGCTCACATGGTGTATGTCGGTTAGAAGAAACTCCCAAAAGATATCCCCTACTTTTAAAGTAGTCTATTGGCTTAAAGCCTTAAGATAAATGCATATGTTTGGAAAGCTATGGTTTTACGATTCTTAAAGTCTTGAGATGAAGCATTTCCTTTTTCAAAACACGTTTTAAAGAGTTTCCTTTCAAACTATAGATCTTAGAACAGAGAGAGTAATAGAAAAGTTTTTAGAAAACTAGGTGTAAAGGCTCACAAGTTTTACTCAGATTATGTTTTAAAGAAAAATAGTATCTTTAGATTTAGCTTTTAGAATTTAGATTTTAGAGTGAGTCCTTTCTACACTTAGACAGTTTGACTTAAAGAGAGAATACAAGCTCAGCCTTTAGAACTAAATGTTATGGCTCATAGGATTTATAAAGTATGTTTTTCTTCCTATTGCTGTATATCTCAATATTTCAGATATTCCAGCTTATGTGAGTCATTTACATTTAGCGTGCATCATTTTACAAATTATGATGATTGATATTATGTTTTACTTATGCATTCACCACCATATACTCAGTATATCTTCAAAGTATTGATCCCCATATATGTCTATATGCTACATTGTCTCATAATGTAGGTACAAGTTGTAGCACGCATACCATATTCAGACAACTTGCAGATTCCAGCCAGCAGGTGGCGAGTCCTCCTACTTCATGGGCTTTAGTTAGATGTTATTCATGTACTTTACTTCCTTACTCTCATGTATTGATTAGTGATAGTTAGGTTGCACCCTAGCTATCTATACTCAGTATAGTAGAGGGTTTATAGATGTCAGTTAGAGTCAGTTATTTATTTTTAGTTTCTCTTTCATACCTTATCAGAATGTAAAACTTGTAATAGTATTGTATTTTCACATATTCCACCATTTTTATGTTTCTACACTGTAAACTCAGTCATTTTATACATATTATTCAGTTACCTATGAGTTATACTAGTAGAAGGGTTAGCTTGGGATCACTTGTGGTCCTAACCACTGTGTGATGTCTCGGGATAGATTTTTGGGGTGTTACAAATTATTGCAACAACTTTCTCAAATAAATTTACTTTAATGCTTTTGAAATAGTATTGCATAACTTATTTTCTGTGTCACAAAGGTACATCTAAAAATAAGATGTAGTATTATCATAAGGGCGTAATAAGGGGAGATCATGATATATTTGACCCAGTGCTCTAAAGTTATATCTCATTTTTGTGATGATGCCAAATCATTGTCAAGTTTAACACCAAAAGATGTAAATTCAAATATGTTGTTATAGACCCTAATGTGTTTGAAAAATTCTTCTGCTACTTCTAATTTAGAGAAAAATAAATCATATAATTGATTTTGAACTTCAATATTTACAAGTTTGATTGATCCACTATTGTGAAAAAATGTTGGTATTTCATTTAGGAACATTTTCCAACTTTTGAATACATGATATTGATGGTATATAGTAAATTTCACAATAATTTATTGTTTAAAATGTTAGAAATCTTTTTATTTTTGTGTTAATAAAATGTGAACTATTTCCGTACCAACAAGATAAAAAATACACCTAAGAGCATCCATAATCTAGGTACGTATAGGAAGGTCCTAGATTAGTAGACCTTAATCATTAACTAGTTACAAATTCTTTGAACTAATTCTATACAATAACTTTTATGCTTCACACTCGCAATTTTTGTCCTGATGAATTTATTTGTCTTTTGTACTACGAACCTACTACTAATGACCAATTGCCTGAAAATTATATTGTTCCTAGATAACTATGTATAGTATTGTAATACTTCATAGGTAGCAACAACTTTTTACCTCTCTTTAGTCCAATGTTTATGCTTGATCATCTGAAACATCTTCTTTACTCTCGTGAAAGGTTTGTTAATGCCCAACCAATGTTGCATAGTTTTCTTTTTTTATGTGTGCCTAGAGCACTGTGAGAATAGGTGCTCAACATTATCTAGAGTTACACCACTACACAAATTACAATTAGTATTCCCTACTCCTAAGCGCAGTTTTTGTACACTGACTATCACAACCCAAAATTCAAGGTCCTGATGGCACTTGTCGCGGCTAACCTTGAAAAGTAAGACTATTACCCAAACTAATATACAAGGGAAAAAAGACAATAATAACCACAAGGTAAGGCTTTTAGAATGAAGTCGAACCATACAAGTATAATAAATGCGGAAAGAATATAATTAAAAATACAACTATAACTCCCAAAACCTATTGTTAATTAGCTTTCCAACGCTATAAGATCCGCCCAAATCCAAAAACCGGGCAAGAAGTTATGGCTAATTAAAGTTCCAGTCATAAAACACCATAATTTTAGTGTTTGGTGCGTCGCCGAGAGGGTCTATTTAACAATTGTCAGATTCCAGTGGAACTCCGTGATAGTGGCGCATTGCGGAGGACCCCAATTTTCCAATAGTCAAATTCATTGGCCTAGCACGATTGTGACGCGTCACATTGAAGTTTCAGGTCCTAACTAGTGGGACAACGTAATGGCTCCGTGTTACGGTGACTCCTATATTCCTATTTGTTAATTTCCAGTGAGCCACCACGATAGTGCCGATCGTGGTGGCCCATAAAGTCCGGTTTCCAGTTCAATTTTTTCATCTTCATACAGAAGTTAAAAAGGGCACTTTGGACTTTTTCCAAGCCGTTTAAACCGTACAAACATCTAAATTAAGGTCACTACAAGCATCATATGAGATTTTTCTCAAGATTTTCCTCAACCAAAAAAAAACCCTAAGCAGCCAAATCCTCTTCCAAGAATCTCAAAGGCTTACCATAGATTTTTTAAATTGAGTCAAGATTCAAGGTTCCCAAGAAAAGGCTTTAAGAACCCTCATTCAAGAGTACGAATAGAGTCCCAAAAGCTAGACTCCAAAGCTTGTAATTCAAGGTATATGGGATTTGAACAAGGACACTCCTTTATTTCTTGTGCTCAAAAGTTGTTTTAATTACAAGAATTTATGGTTTTACAGGTTTTCTTATGAAATTGAAGTATGGGTTTATACCCTATGTTATTATTTCTTGAGGTTATGATGGTTTCAATGTTTTAGAAATTGAAGTACATGAGTATGTTGAGATTACAATGCATATTGCCAAAAATTTCAGATTTTTATATGATTTATGAATCTTTATGATATCTAGTATGCATTTTAATACGTCTTAACTTGAGATTGAATTATGGGTCACTAAACCCTGCTTGAGATTTCAATTTTATGAAATTTTATGCTATAAGTACCCATGATTGGAGTATTTTAAGATTATTAAGAAAGTTCTGACCTTGATGGTCATAATAGCTTTGAAATCCACTTTACTAAATGAGAATACAGATTTTATAGTCGGGTTCTTTATGAACCATGAGATTACTTTAAAGTGGATTTCCATGAGATGAGTGTAGCTAACTAAACGGAGTAGTATTTATCACCGAGTTGGGTAAGTTACTATGGTTTCATACCCTAGAACTATGTGCCACCGTAGGATTGACATTTATGGGCCCAAGGCCGAGATAGTGATCACTAAGTTGAGGTTATACTCCCTGGCAAGAGTATTATGCCTCTCCCCAACATGAGGTTTCTTCCTTAGGAGGACAAAACATTGGACTCCATGTAGCTCACATGGTGTATGTCAGTTAAGAGAACCTCCCTAATAGTAAGATTTTCAGAGTAGCTCCACAAAGTATAAATTTTCCCTTAAAGAAAATAGTTTTCCCTTTTAGTAAGAGTAAATAATTAGTTTCTAAAGTAAAGTGTGTCATTGAGATGAGTTATTTTTCCTAAGGTTTTGAAAGATATCCTGATTAGTAAAGATTTTTAGATACTCAATGTAAAGGCTCAGAAACTTACTGATGTGTTACTTTAGATTTCAATTTAAAATTACAGTCTTAGCTCTCAGATATAGAGGCGAGCACTTTACCACGTAGTCTATATGTTTTGAGAAGGGAATAGAACTAAAGATTTTAGAAATGGTATCTTGACTCATGAGATTTATACTATGTGTTCCATTATTCATAATTTATGAGATATACATTTTGTTTTAGATTATTCAAGCTATGTGAGTCAGTTATATCAGCATGCATGATTTTATAAAGATTGAGAATATTGTTGTTTTAATCATTGCATACACCCCATATACTCAGTACATCCTCAAAGTACTGAACCACATATATGTCTGTGTGCTACATTGTCTTATAATGTAGGTTCAGGTGCTCAGTCTCAGTAGCGACAGTGTTCTTTGAGCATCTCATCTGCATATTTATCTTTGGTGAGTCCTCATTATTCGAGGACCTATATCTGCAGTTTTTCTGCTTTCATAGTATTTTGAGCATTACTTTTAGATAAGTTCGAGTGAGTTGGGGGTCTATCCCAATGGCTCTCTAGTTTGAGTAGTAGAGGCATTGTCAGACTAGACTATCAGTGATGTTTTAGACTTTACAGTATATTGCTATTCAGACATTATTCTTTTGTTATTTCAGTTGAGATATACTATGACAGTACACTTGTTTTGCTATAATTGTCCTAAAGTAAGTGTTGGGAGTAGTAGAAGGCTCAAAGGGTTAGCTTAGGGCTACTTGTAGCCTTAAGCACCGTAAGACATCTCGGAATGAGATTTCAGGGCATTAAAACTGATTATACTGAGATGAACTGGACTGAGTTCACTGATTTCCGTGAACTGATGGAATATTACTAAATTATTTTAACTGTTTTAGTTCATGAGATTACTGAGTTTTCCTGAGTCATGTAACTGATTGAATTCTACTGATCATGGCGTGATTGAGATTATCATGAAACTAACACTGGATCTAGGCACACAGCTAAATTGTCGGGTATAAATACCCCCAAGACTTGATAGCTTAATAGTAAATCATGGCATAAGTTTGAAAGCACAACAATGGCTATATATATATATATATATATATATATATCCATAATTCATTGACTAAGACATTTCATCAAACTCTTGACATGCATTGACTTGTACATGAATGGAAATTTCATATTAACATACTATAATGACACTTTTTCCTTCAACTATGCATTTAATCAAATACATGGGGAGCATGCTTTGGTTATACCATCATTAATTATCTAATTATCATGGTTGCATAAATCAGTTTGTAATTTGAAGGGTTTATCATGAATATTATTCAAAACACCACATACTAGGATCAATCATTGGAACATGTAATTTAAAACATGAATCAAAATCCCACAACAACATGAGCATAAATCTCAATTCAACTAAATCATGAACATTCATAAATACACAAATCTTTGGATTTTGAAAAGAAATTCTTGAGTTTCATGGGTGCAAAGGAACCATGAATCAACACTTGACATACCTAGAAATCTAAGTTCTTGAGGTTCTTGGAGATATTCTTGGAATTGGCCTTGATTTCTTGAGATAGGGTTTTTTCCTCTTAAGAGAGAAGGATTTTGTTCTTGAGAGAAATTGAGGAAAAATGATATAATAGGGTTCTTAGGGCATAATTTTGTGGTTAAAGGCTAATCTAGGTCATGGAAAAAGACCCAATTTCCCTTAGAAAGTTTTTATTTCGTCACTGAAAATCAGATTTGGGCACCTGGCGCAACGCGGCGCTATCGCACTGTGTCTCTGGAAAATGACTACTGAGAAATTGCATAGTGGTTCAACGTGGTGAAATTGTGTTGCAATACTGGATGGGACCTGAAAGATCAACACGATACGGTGGTATCGCGTTGAGACACTAGAAAGGGATAATTTTAAATTTGAGCCTTAGTGCAACGCGTCATAATTGCAAAGGCTTACTGGATTTTGACAATCGCCATTTTGGCATGCTCCGCGGTGCGTTGAAGGCTCACGTGTCACAGTGTTTTACTAAAATGGCTCTAACTCTTCGCTCGGGTGTCGGATTTAGGTGAATTTGGTATCGATGGAAAGATTATCAAATTTCCCACACAAAAAAATGTCAAAATCTTGAGAATTACACATGTATAAAAGTGGATTCATCTTTTAAAGTAAGTCCTTAATAATTTTGGGATGATTTTAAGATAGGTAGAAGTAGGAGGTATTACATTAATCCAACAACCTCAAGTCTTAATTCAAGGAATACTAATCACATGGCACATTGGGTTGTGTTTTCATCAATCACAAAATTTAAGCCTATCATTACTACACCCATTTCATGGATCTCCCACTAAGACCAACAATATCTCTTTCTTAACTATTTCACATAACAAATGTTTGTCTCCTCCCTTCCATCATGACCTATAACCTTGACTAAGGAAGTCACATGAATTTTTTCACATTCAAGAACATCTACTCCCCTACCTAACACATTAGAACGCTTCTACAACAACCATCATACTAACATACGAAGGGTCATTAAGGGACCCGAGCACAATCATCATAAATGGAAGTAACACTTGTAAGACCATAGGTTATACTTATTACACTATTCAAGGAGAGACATGAGGTAAATATTTGATAACACTCAACTTACACGTCAATTTTATGCAAGGTGGTCTTCGTCAATATATTTACCCAACTTTCGAGTCGGGGTCGAATCTACAGGAAATAATGTGAGTGGCAATTAAACTAATTTGAAACTATAGCTACAAGTTGAATTCAAATAACTCGCACGAAAAGACAAAATGGTGGTTTTCAATGATCAAACAAATGTTAACGTTTTAACTTGCTTCAGAAATCAAAGCTAAAATTTCAATAGTTCAAATCAGTGATAAGGAGAAACTAGGGTTGTGATCACTATGATTACTAATCCCCATTTAATAATAACTATAGTATTGGGTTCTCATGACTTACGGGAAACACCAGATTATCAGTTTTGACAGTCCATCTAAGTGTTTCTTAACCTACTTAGATTGTGAACTCCCTAATTCTCTCAAACTTAGGAAATCATTCTACTCATACTGATTTTATCTCAAGTTGATCAATCTTGTTACAACATTAATCATTAGATGAGTACTTAACCTTCCCAAATCCTCATTGATAATTCGCAACGTTTAGTTTATTTCTTAGTTTGAGCAAATCAACATAAGGCGGGATCTATTGTTTGCAACCAATAAATAACAATCATAATAAAGAAATTATCAAAATATCCCCATAATCACTCAAACCCTAACCAACTATTAAATCCACGAAGGAATAACATAGATCCCACAACCCTAGTTATGGGTTTTAGTTCCACATGAGAAAGAAAGTGATAGAAACAACTATATTCATCATTCAAAGTAATTAAACTTACAAAACATGAAGTATGAAGTTGATTCTCTTCCAAGTTCAAGAGAAAATTCCCATAACCAAATCAAAGAGTTGAAAATTGAATTCTAAGTTTCGAGACCCAAAGAGAGGTGAACTTCTTTGGAATGAGTTCCCCCTATTTCAAGATGTTCCACCCCATTAATGAAACCCTAAAATCTGCTATTTATATCCGTAACTTAAGAAAAATTCTAAATTAAAAATTCAGATTTTTCTCCTTAGCTGACGACATGCCTGATGACTTATCAGAGTTCTGATAGCTTATCAGAGCATGTCATTAGGTATGCTTCAAATTTTTGCCTCCTGCTTATGTGTGGCGACATTCTTGATAGGTTATCAGACACCTGACTACTTATCACAGACTTTGTCACATCTTCACTTGAATTTCTCAAGCACTGCCCAAGCCTGACAACGAGCCTGACAGCTTATCTCAACTCTGATGGCCTATCATAGGTTGTCATCACTTCTTCAAGCTGAATCTCATTCCCTGTCTAAGGCTGATAATGAGTCTAATAACTTATCAGGGAGTTGACGACTTATCAGACAAGTCGTTAAATACACTTTCCTTCTTATTTTGCTCAAAATTCAACTCTTTTATCTAAGTTGTTATTGGTTTTCTTTCATCTTAAGTTTTATTGCAATATCAAAGAGAAAACAATCAAAAATGACAAAAGTTGCTTAAGACTTTGCAATTATTCTTAGTTAAAAGCCTCAAATGTGTTAGCATCTGCTCACACATCAACACCCTCAACTTAAAATAATTGTTTGTCCTTAAGCAACTAAAACACAACACTACGATGCTTAACCAAGATACATATAAGATACCTATGACAGTTGATCATCAATTTCAGTTCAAAACACATTACCCTTTCCATTTTCAATCAGTTTAAACCTAGCTGTGTATATCAATAAACATCAACAATGTGACATAAGGGAATTAAAATATGGCATCAATTCAGCAACAACAACCATGTATGTACCAAGATTACACTACCCAAACAAGTAGGCAACTAGCAATGCAACCGATGTGCCCTTACAACAAAGAAGTCCCTCCTCACTCATATATGAAATCAAGCATGTAAATGAAGGGACGGTCAAGAGACACTCTCAGAAAGAAGTTCCAGTCAATGTATGCCAAATACCATAAGCTTTCCCCTAGTTTCATTACCAAAGCTTTCAGACAGTTAAGTTAGGATCACTATAGGACTTTTCTTCAACTTTTAATGTAGGCTTGGGGCTGGTATGACACACAAGGATATTTAAAGTAACTAAGCCTCTTTGGAAATACACTATTTTTGGGGTCTCACTTATCAACTTTACCTTATTTCTCCCTTTCTTGATTAAGAAAATTTAGGATGGGTGTGGTCATTTAGTCATTCATTCTTTTCACAACTTTTCTTTTCTCATTCTTTTTCTACCACACCCAGCCTTGCATATATATTTTCTTGTTACCCTTTTCATACTCACTTTACATCACACACCCCTATGATAGCCACCCTTAACTTAGGTTATTTGCCTAAGTTAAAGTGCACAATATCCAAGGAGGACCAGGGCCAAAACAGGTTCATTATGATATAAATGGGAAGGTGATAGGTATATAACGCTCAACTTACACCTCAAATAATTGCAAAACGGTCGTCGTCAATATATTTACCCAACTTCAAAGTTGGGGTCGAATCCATGAGGAACAATATGACTGGCAATCAAACTAATTTAAAACTACAGGTACAAGTTGAATTTAAACAAATGATAGAAAAAGATAAAATTTGGGGGTTTTAAATGGTTAAACAAATGTTGATAAACACTTCGATTTAACAATGTTATGGGACACTAGAGTTATGGTTGCCAAGATGCTTACATAAGTTGGGTTGCAAATCACTTTAGAGTTCCTATTGACACTTTAATTGCAAGAAGAGTTGAATCCTATTATTTACCCATTCGTCTCTCAACCTCAGTAGGTAGTGTATCCATTAATTCTCTCGAACTTAAATGATGTGTTTGCTATTCAACTATGTTCTCATGTAGGCAAATCCTGTTAAGGAATTTGCCATTAAACTAACGATTAAAATCTTTCGAGTCCATGTAAACTCTTTCTTTTCCCACATACATTTTTCTCTCGGACAAGTGATGTTCTTGGGCTCACCTTTCAAGTTGCAACTAAGAGAGATCATTACATTGCTCGACAAGCACTTTCCTCCCGGACAAGTGATTGTTTCATTGAAGTAACCTAACAAACACTTTCCTCTCAGAAAAGTGATGTTTGTAGTGCTGACTCTATTAAGTTGCAGCCAAGAAAGATCATTAAAATAAAGAAAGGTTCATACAACATCAATTTCTTATGGACATACATTAGATTTACAACCCAAATTAGTATTCACATCAAGGTTACCATAACTCAAGTAAAAAAAATTAGCTATTCATGATACAAAGATCAACAATATGTATTGAATTCATAATCAAGAATAAGTAATAAATCATATCCACAATCAATCTTCAAATAGAAGATGTTTACAAAAATGTTAGGAACCCTCAATGAGAGGTTTCTCTCCTTTTTCGTCCCCAGTAAAATTGTTCAGATAGATGAATTATGAATGAATTAAAAACCCTAAAAGATGATATTTATAATAAAGACTAATTAAGGAAATAAAATAACAAAATTAATAAAATTGTTCGGAATACGTGACGCCCAGGCTGACGCTGCGTTAAGAAGTTGACGCCCTATCATGGATGGCGTCAGAGAGGCTTCAGTTACCTCAGGTTTTGTCTTAGGCTGACGTCACGTCAGGGATCTGACGGCGTATCACCAATGTCGTCAGATATCTTCTTCCCATGCTAAGTTTCTGCTTAAGGCTAATGCCCATTCTTGACGCCTTATTACGACTTTCATGCCACATCACCGGCGTTGTCAGAACTGCTCCTCAAACTGTAACTCCCTGGTTAAGGATGACGCCAATACTGATAGTCTATCATGAGGCTGATGACTTATCACGGAGGTCGTCAGCTATGTTTTCTTCTATTTTGCTCAGATTTTTAACTCTTTTGCCCCATTATTGTTTGTTCTCATTTCTTTAGCCTTTTTCTGCAATATCATGAGCAAACATATCAAAACAACAAGAGTTGCTTCAAAATTCACACTTATTTTGAGCTAAAAAGCATTAAATGTGTAGATTTTTCTCACACGTCATAGGTATAACAAAAAGAATAGGCATTCAGGCTCAAAATCCGGATCAAGGGATATTATTCACACATTAGGCTGAAAGTACACTAATATCAACAACGGCCTATGATCCTTTTCTAACCGCTATCCTACAACCAAGGCAAGACCAACCGGGCAATTTCTGGATTTAACACACAACAAGAACTAGGTAGTATCTCACACACACATGGCACAAAGGTACATCACAAGCTACTACCCATTCGGTTCATGTAATTATTAGCAGTGATTATCATGTCCCTAGTACTAATGCCATGAAAAAATTCACAGTAGTCACATATAGATGTACATCACACAGTTACTAGATGGACAATTTGGAGAGGTATTTATCATTCCAAGAAAAATCAACAAAAATATGTCATCTGTCTTAGATATTTATTCTTTCCCCAGTTAACCACAACACATCACAAAAAAACACAATACGCCTAAACATACCGGCTCTATTAGGAACAAGACTCTAGGGAAAAGAGGCACGGTGACAAAAACCCCAAGAGGACATCAACACCCACAATTAGCCCCACCCTCAACTTAAAATCATGCAATGTCCCCAATGTGTCAAACCAAAACAAGAGAGTTAGAAGCATACCCATGAAACTATGGGTGTGAAGATCTGATGTCAATCACATAATACGAATAAAAATAACAAAATACCTTGGGTTGCCTCCCAAGAAGCACCTAATTTAGTGTCGCGGCACTACCCAACTCAGCTTTTTCCTCCACCTTGAGGATATGAATTTCACCCCAACTTAGAGTCTATCTTCTTGCCTCGATCATAGGGGGTGATATAAAAATTAAGAAGTCGGGTAATGGATTGAGCATGGTAAACCACTCAGCCTTAAAATAAGGTGTGTTTTTATGTTGCATGTGTAATGTAAAATCAAGAATATAGGATTCTTGTTCCTCATCTTCACACTCTTCTACTATTTTAAATGATTCCACAGATAAGATATCATCTAAACATAATGTAGAAAAGTGCTTTGAATGAGGCCCAATCAATCCTACTTCAAATTTACACTATCTACTACACACTCACTTTTATTCACCTTCTCGACATCTTCACTTTGAATTGGGCTAGAGTTTTTATTAGAGATTTTCTTGGTTTCTTCTTTTGCCTCTAGCACCATGTTCTCAATCTTGGCATCATCTCTCATGGTTGGTTCGGTTGGTTGGGAAATCACTGAGGGTTACTTAACATCAAGCTCAACATCAATATAGGGTTCTTGTTCCTCGTCTTCACACTCTTCCATTATGTTAAATGATTCCACAGACAAGATATCATCTAAACATAATATAGAAGAATGCTATGAATAATTGACCTTGATATGCATCTCCTCACGAATGATTGGCTTCATTTCTTGACGCATATCACATATGATATCATATGTTTCTTTCTGAATATCCAACATTCATTGAAATATAACTTCAATGACACTCTTTTCGGTGCTTCGTTCTTCTTTTTCATGATCATAAGACCTATCAAACTCATAAGAAGAACTAAAATTTGGGTTAGCACAATAGAGGGAGGGGGCATTTGGGCAATCACTTCAATGTCTATCTTGACCACCACATAAAGAACAATCATACTCCTGGTAGAATGGAGATGGTGTACATATCTCTCTCCGAGGAGCATATCTACAATCTTGCCAAAAATGAGGTCCATCGTAATATGAAATGGATCATCAAGATAAGATTTCTAACCATCAAGCTCATGTTCGTTCCACGATGCCATAGTAATAAGTAAACTAAAATAAAATTCTACCAAAGACAAGAAATAAAAGAAAACTAAAAATAAATATTTACAAGTTTGAATTCAAGCAAGTAGGCTAAAATTCCAAACCAACTCAATACGCTAAATTGTTCTCCGACAGCGGCATCATTTTTGATAACACTCAGCTTACACATCAATTTAGTACAAGGCGGTCGTTGTCAATATATTTATCCAACTTTGGAGTTGGGGTCGAATCCACAGGGAATAATATGAGTGGCGAGTAAACTAATTTGAAACTATAGCTACAAGTTGAATTCAAACAACTAGCATGAAAATACAAAATGGGGGTTTTCAATGATCAAACAAGTGTTAAAGTTTTAACTTGCTTCAGAACTCAAAGATAAAATTTCAATAGTTCAAATCAATGATAAGGAGAAACTAGGGTTGTGATCACTATGATTACTAATCCCCATTAAATAATAACTGTAGTATTAGGTTCTCATGACTTGCGAAAAACACCAGATTATCAGTTTCGATAGTCCATCTAAGTGTTTCTCAACTTACTTAGATGTTGAACTCCCTAATTCTCTCGAACCTAGGAAATAATTCTATTCATACTGATTTTATCTCAAGTTGATCAATCTTCCTACAACATTAATCATTAGATGAGAAATTAACCTTCCCAAATCCTCGTTGATAATTCGCTACCTTTAGTTTATTTCTCAGTTTGAGCAAATCAACATAAGGCGGGATCTATTATTTACAACCAAAAAATAACAATCATGACAAAGGAATTATCAAGATATCCCCACAATCACTCAAACCCTAACCAACTATTAAATCCATGAAGGAATAATCATAGATCCCACAACCCTAGTTGTGGGCTTTAGTTCCACATGATAAAGAAAGAGATAACAACAATTATATTCATCATTCAAAGTAATTAAACTTACAAAAGATGAAGTATGAAGTTAATTCTCTTCCAAGTTCAAGAGAAAATTCTCACAACCAAATCAAAGAGTTGAAAATTGAATTCTAAGTTTCGAGCCCCAAAGAGAGGTGAACTCCTTTGGAATGAGTTCCCCCCGTTTCAAGATGCTCCACCCCCTTAATGAAATCCTAAAAGCTACTATTTATATCTGTAACTTAAGAAAAATTTAAAAGTAAAAATTTAGATTTTTCTCCTTAGCTGACGACATGTCTGACGGCTTATTAGAGTTCTAATATCTTATCAGAACATGTCATCAGGCATGATTTAAATTTTTGCCTTCTGCTTATGTGTGATGACATTCTTAACGGCTTATTAAACACCTGACTACTTATCACAGACTTTGTCACATCTTCACTTCAATTTCTCAAGCACTGCCCAAGCCTGACAACGAGCCGATGGCTTATCACAACTTTGACGACCTATCACAGGTTGTCGTTACTTCTTTTAGCTGAATCTCATTCTCTATCTAAGACTGACGATGAGTCTGATAACTTATCAGGTAGTTGGCGACTTATTAGACAAGTTGTCAACTTCACTTACCTTCTTATTTTGCTCAAAATTCAATTTTTTTTATCTCAGTTGTTGTTGGTTTTCTTTCATCTTGACTTTTACTACAATATCAAAGAGAAAACAATTAAAAACGACAAAAGTTTCTTAAGACTTTGCAATTATTCTTAGTTAAAAGCCTCAAATGTGTTAGCATCTGCTCACACATCAAGATTCGATAAGATAGACCCAAAGTGCTTCATATATCAAGTGTTTGGATCATAAGTAAAGAGTCGTTTGGCATACAAAAAATACGACACGATTTCTTAGGACAGACCACAGTGAGAGACATAGGTGCACATATCATGAACTATATGGCATAAATCTAAAATTTATGTAGTTAGCAACTAAGACAAGGATTTTCACTTAAAGCGATTGGTCATAATTTAAAGAACTGAAATTTTCCATGAGTTAGCATAAACTTTAGCACTTTGGCTAAACCTGGCATGAAATAAACTGGTAATGTATGGAAAGCATAGTTTCTTCGGACCAAGCATTATGTAAGACAGATTTTTTTTATTGATCATGAGAAACATAACATAGATCTTGGATACTTGGAATATTGGATCACTGAGGGACATTATTGCTTCTTGTTTGGAGGTCGGAACATGGCATGAGTTACATATAGGGCTCAAAACTTAGGCATAAGCAAGACATGAATACATAAGACATTGGTAGATGTCCATTCAAATCGAAGTAGGAGGAGCTTGCTTGAATTGGAATTGATTTAACATGATAATTACTTGAAACTTGACATCACAAGAAAATTCGGGAACTACTTTAATCCATCATCTCCCCTTTAGATCAAGGTCACACTTCTAGACTTGCGGACATAACCTCACATAAAAATCTATAGCCATAACTCTCATCACAAAAGAGACATCACCATATACTTAAACTCTAAACTCTCCCTAATGAACTATACTCTAAAGGCCTCGCTTTCTGAAATTGCTACTCTTAACTTTCGCTAGCCTCTATAGCAATCACTCTACAACTCCTACTCTCATGAGCATATGCATCCACACTCCTTATCAAAAAGGGAGGGGTATCAATATACATATGAACACAAACTCCCTTCAATAATTTCTAATACAAATACACTAAATTCTTTCTAGGACATCTGTTCAGGGATACTAATCATAACTTCCTCTAACCCCCGAAGTCATCAACTTGTGACTAAAATTATCATGGAATGTACATCTATGATTCTGAACACTCAACACTTCTTCTTCAACTCCTTAGAATACTAGAATTACACCTCTAACCACATAACTTTTCAACTTAACAACATTTGTAAAACTATACCATAGGAGCATATTGCCTACCTATATTTACTCAATTCAACTCTATAGAACCCTAAAAAACAACCTCCTAGACTTCTTAATACTATAAGATTCAAGAACTAAATCTAGGTACGCATTCCATTCGCACACATGATGCCTTATATAACATCAGACCACCTCAGGATTTAACTTATTCTTATATACTCACACTCTTGTCCACTTAATGATTCAACTACAATTCATCGTTATAACACTAGTATCATGAATATATATGTATGTATATATATCACAATTATCACTTAAACTTTTCATAGATTATCATCCTAGGATCTTTCACAATCACATTAAACCTACTAATTTATTCACACAAAACATGCATCATTAGTCTTAAACTACCATTCTTATCGCCACACTTTACATTTAAAGTTGAAGCCTATTGTTTAACGTCAATCATGTACCACCAACTAAGTATGCCACATACTACACTAGTTCATCAAATTGGGAAATCAACTCAAAATACACCATTTTATCTTGATACTACCTACAATCACATCACCTCCATGACATTACTACTACGCCTCAAAATCTACTACCTTTCTTCTCACACAATGTACTAGTTTACAACTACTAGAGAAGGGACAATCAAGGGGGGTAAAGCCACATAATAGAGATAGTCGATCTTAATCTTATATTATAACCTATTACCATCTATTAACAAATCCCACTTTCTTACATTTTACTTACTTACTCATGGATATATCACAACCGCCTTCAAAATTTCATATACAACAATGAGTCTATACCTACAACTTATTGACTAATCTATCTCTTTCCATTCACAGCCTATAAATGATTTCTATAACCACCATAACTATCTATTCTGAGATCCTTCCCTATTTTGAGTAAATAATAATTGTACCTAGCCACTTCTTTCACAAAGTATCATACAATCTACAATTGTTTATACCACATTAGTTACTATAAAATAGCAAACCATCCCTCCATCAATGGTTACACAACTAAAATAGCTTCCTTACATAAAAATCACCCTCATTCTGACTTCTAAGCTTATGACGTCATATCCCTAACTTTGGGATCATATTACTACCAATAGGGTATGACACCTTAACACATACTACTACTCGAGTCGAAATATTATTTCAATATTCTGACATATATCACTTCCTATAAGCATGATATCTACAGCAAGAATTGTTTTGAAAAGGACCAAATATACTGCATACCTCAAGCTCAAATGCATGATTGATGTAGATAGGGAGTATAAGCTCAAATCAACACTCTTTAAAGAACTTATGGACTCCTATCAAGTCCTTGTGCAATTTAAAAATAATTTATGAATAAATCAAAAAGGACTATGCCATTTAGATTCTAAGCTTCTACACTTGAATCACCTCAATAATAAGACATATCTGAGAACATCAGAGTAAGGAAAGAATTGGGATAACTTTACTTTCATATGGAAGACACCGTAGTATGAACTAGAGTATAAAAGAGGAACATTCTGACTCCATATCATGAACTAGAACATGAAGAAAGAGAAACATTCCTAAATGCCTTGTAGCCTCCTGCTTAAAAGTGTGGCATAATAAATACCCATAAGCAGGACTCTAACCGACGCGATTTAGCTGACACCTTGGGACCATAAACCGTTCTTTGATACCAAGTTTGTCATGAACCAAGACGGGGCCCTAGCTATAATGAGCATCCTAAACCATGAAGGCTCAGGCACTCTTCTAAATATGGTAATCATTCACAATATTCATATAGTATAAGAAAATTTGCAGAAAATAATACATGATAGAACAATGGTCAATCTCATAAACTTGAATAATTTAAAAACTAAATTCTAAATATTCTAAACATGTGAAAACCTTCTGTGAAATCTCTAACATTACAATATCCATCATAAATCTAAAACAAAACTGGGAAAAGGCCCCCAAAAGACCATAAAAATAAAGAAGTAATGAAATATGAAAATCAGGCTTTCCAGAATAGAGAAGGCTCACCAAATGCAACTTTTGACAGACACGGATCTGCTGTTGGATGGGACCGCTTGATCATGCCTCAGATCTTGAGATATAGGGGGTCAATACATATGTACTGGTATGCAGGACTATCCAAAAACAAAATACTAATATATAAGGTAAGTGAGAGTATTTCATGAAACAAAATGCATCACTATAAACCATTTGAAAATCCATGAGCATAGTAAATAGGTCTTTAGAAATAGTTCTGTAAATCAACTCAATATCTTTTTCTTAGTTTTGAGTTAGGTGATACACCCTACAAGTCTGATATTCCATGGGCCATATAGAATTCGCCATTGACTCGGTGGGTAAGCCCCCAACCTAAGTTTGCTGCAAGAGTTGGAGTTTTTAATTCTGATATGCCACAGTGCACTAGGCCAGTAAATAATCTCTCTTAGAGAAATAATAACCCATATTGGTAAAACATAATTTTAGGCAATGAATTATCTGAACTCGTACCTTCTTCGGGTAACCACCTAACATCTTTTAAGCCCATTTTTAATCTTTTCTAAACATGCATCTTTCTGAAATCAATTTTTGAAAAATCTAAATGAAATTTGACTTATGTTCTATTCTGAGTCTGTTATGGCATTATCTAATTTGGTATCGTCATACCAAGACTTGCAAGTCATATCTTCTAAGCCATAAAATATCATGTACAATTCTTCATTCAAAACATAAAATTTGGACCACCTTATCATTTAACAGTTCTAGAGAATTTATATTTAAAAACATAGGTAAAATCATGCAAATAATCTCTCTTTTCGACAATTCAACAAACATATGGTGGTTAAGTATTTTGTAACAAACCATGCAATCTATTTGAATCACCACTTTTTATTCATATTAGAAAGAATCACTATCTCTTCAATTCATATCCAAAATCAAGGGTTAAAGTAGTAAAGACATTTGACTCATGGTTCTCAATATGCAATTGAATAATGGACAATCTGTAAAAGCAAGTGGTTTTATAACAAGAGAGGGATTTTAATTCTTCATGCTCTCAATTTAAGTTTCAACCATCAAACCACATGCATACATACATACATACATATATATAGTTTATAAATATATATATGTGTGTGTGTGCGTATACACATCTCTCCATTATGGGACAGAGGAAGATGAGGTACGACGCTTATGATTTCACTGATTAAATACTGGTGATGGAAAGTATAGATTCAATACATTCATGATTATTAGATAGGTTATTGATGTGATTCTCGCTGAATGCAATCTTATAACTGTTCTTCCTAATTATGGTATAAGCTATGTGGTAACTAGTTGTCTATTAGGTGACTATAGTACTTGATGCTTAGAATTCTAAATACATTAGTTAATGAGCATTGCCTAGTAATATGGTAGCTAATGACTAGGGTTGATACGTGGCTATGAAGTTGGGTTTATCAATGGTAGTGATATATGGCTATTAATAAAAATTTTAAACGCCGATTAGTTGTTAAGTGAGGATAGCATGGTCAACATTGCTAGGTGTTAAGGAATGCTAGTGATAATGATACCTAGTTAATAATAATGCCTAGTTAATGATGATGACTAGCTAATAATGAGGACTAGGTAATAATGAGGATTAGTTGGTAAACAGTATTAGATATTGATTAGTGTTAGTTACTAAAAAATGTTTAGTTGATAAATGATGAATAGTGAATAGATGACGATTATGGTTTAATGATGAACTTTGACTAGACATTAGGTTTGGCTAATTATTGATTAATGGTTAGTTTTTATTCCATGATAAATGATTATGTGAAGAATTGGTTAGATTGATAACTAAAGATCATGTGATGACTAGTAAACTAGTGGTATAATAATGAGTCTTGGCTAGTTAATAATGAGCTGATAGAATATAATAATAAGATAGTTATCTTTGTGATATAATGATTATGATTATAAGTCTATCGTCTCGCACCTGTACTCCTATTGTATGCCTATATTTATGTGTTGATATTTACGATGATATATTGATACCCAAAAAGGCAGGAGGCTATTGTGATGACATATTGATACTCAGAAAGACCGGAGTATACTATGATGATATTGATACCCATCTCGAGTCTAAAGAATACTATTGAGATGGTATTGATATCCGGAAAGGCCGGAGGATATTGTTATGATATTGATATCTAGTTTGAGTTCGGAGGATACTATTGAGAAAATATTGACACCCAGCAAGGCTGGAGGATATTATGATGATATTGATATCCATTTTGAGTTCAGAGGATTCTATTGAAATTATATTGATTCCTGTCAAGGCCAGAGGTTGATTACGATAATGATGGTCCTGATGAGGATAATTATTATGAGTTGTGATATTGACGATATACTTTAAATTCATTCCTACTTGTGCATTGCCTATCACCAGTATGCACCTATATTTATCAACCGATATGAGACGGTTGCATAGATATGGGTGAAGGATATAACCTGTGTTATTGTATGTTGATTGAACCTTTTAAGCCTGGGCGATGGGGGTACGTATAGGCTCATCTAGGTATTTGGTTGTCAAGAGTAGTCAATTATTAACACTATTATTGATATTGTTATTATCATTATTATAATCATTATTATGGCTAGCTATGACTAATTGGTCATTGATCTAGTATTCGGATTTGAGTTAAGTCTTTGGCCTCTCTTATCTTATTATTACATTATTCTGCATGAGTATTTCATGTCTAGCTATGTGGATTAGAATTCCCGAGTATGATAGTATTATAATGATGTCTTAAAATGAGAATATGATGATCTAGGTTATATTTGAGATGACCTTCTATTTATATGTATTATATCTATCTAGGTATATGAATCCATGGTACTATTAGATATCCCTTCCTTTATTGTTCATATTGTATAGTTGTTCCTTCACCTTATATATTACAATATATCTTTTTTCTCTATTTATTTGTATATTGACCTGGGATTACGATATAGCATTGGCATATATTGAATAGCTGGAATAGGATAGTTCACCTTGATACTTCCTTATTCTTATTATGTTAGACTCTTGGACATGAATAGCATAGTTGTCCCTTGTTATTCTCATTGACTTATTACATGATTTATAGACTTTTGTTGTAGTTTTCATTCTGTTTATATGCTGTATGTATCTAATTTATCTTTGGAGCTTAGTTGGCAGTTGCCTACTAAGTACCATTATATTGGTACTCATACTATACCTCTGTAGCCTGCAGATCATAGTACGGGTTATCTCTATTGATGTGTGCATAATGTGGAGTATCCCTAATTCGGAGACTTAGAGTGAGATCCTAAGATTTGGAATATTACTTATCTCTCTCCTATGTATTAGACTAGCCTCTAAGTTTTATTCAAAGGTAAGTTGAATCAGTGTATTTCTCCTTAATATATCACTTTTGTACTCTTATTATACTTAGAAGATCTTGTACTGATACCACCAGGTTTTGGGATTCGTTTATGTATTGATGTTTATTTCATATATTCTACATTCTTTTCCTTATATTATTAAGTAGTCCGTTACTAGCATTTCGGACTATAGGTTGGTTTCCTTACTGGTGGGTTATGGTAGGCGCCATCATGACCTGAAAAGTTAGGTCATGACAAATTGGTATTAAATCCTAGGTTTTAGTAGTGTATTAGCATAACAGCTAAGTGTTAGTAGAGTCCTGTGGATTGGTGCGGAGATGTCCGCTACCTATCTTCGGGAGGCGACAGTGACATTTTAAGAAATTCACTTTATGATTCCTTATCATTTGTCCGTATTTCTATGAACCTCAAACATATTATTTGACTCTATTCTATCCCCGAAGAATGATGCGATATTGTCAACAGATATGGATGAGACTCCAATATGCATTTCTAGAATTTTTGCACAGTATTGAACTAGAGAGTCAGAGATGGACATCAAACATCTTTAGCGGTAGATAAAAAGGATTTGGGTTGAGTCCTCATCAGACTTGCGGAGTGTGGTATGGTTCTTTGGGCCATGATGACCATTCTAGATTATGAGGGGTAGTATCTCAAAGTATTTTAGATTCTTGGTTTGGTTGTGTTACGATGGAAGATTGGTTCAGAGAATTCCCCTAGTGTGAGATAGGTAGTCAGATAGACTAGAGTACCTAAGATAGACTATAATAATGGATGTTTGGATATAAATTTATGGATTTCTCCCAGTGTCGGTTGGCCATCTATTTTGTCTTAGTTTGTGCTCTCTCTATATTGATACTTTAGGAATTGCTATGATCATAAAGAGACTGACTACAAGTTTAGGAAGTGTCCCTGACATGAGATTCCAATCATTCAGCTTATTCAGATCAACCCCATGATGTTGCGTCATCTTCAATAGAAATATTGCATGTGGTGCCTTAGTTGATGATTCAGTTAGTTGGTCCGAGTTGGACCCATTTAGATTTATTTTCCATATGCCTGCCAGGCAGGTGATTGTGGATGTCACCATGATTGGTGTGCTTTTATTTCTTGCATTTATCTTTTATTATGTGTATTGGAGTTTTTTCATCCCCATTGATGATTATATACCTTGATGAGTTCATATTGGTCGTTATGTGATTTATTGTTGAATTCATGATTATGTTACTTCTCCATGGTTTATTTTTTTAGTAGTGGATGAAGTAGATATATATTGATGTTTTTCCCTTATAGGAGTGGTTTTGGGTTAAAGTCCCATTTATCTTAGCACATTAGCCCTATTGTGGCCCTTAAGTGGTACAAGATATTGATATTTATTTTTGTATCTCCTATTCAGTATGTAGATATTGATATTGCTGTTTCTATTGCTATGACTGTGTGAGGTTATTGATATTACTGGATATTATTACTAGATGTTGTTATATGATGAATTTAATTCTCGTTGGGTAGTTGTTTAGACTAGTGTTATCTAGTTAGAATTTCATTTTGTGATCTTATTTTGTGGCTTGAGCAGATATAACTCGATTTACTAACTTTTTTCCATAGTACGACGAGGTTGATTGTTTTTTCCCTCTTAGTTAACTATGCTAGACTGATTTAGGAGTATATTATAGTATCAAAGGAAAGTTGACCTTCCATGGTTCTGCGTGGGTTTTAAGTTGGCAATTTAGTTATATTGCTAGTTATTGTGTTTGAGATTCTTAGATTTGCTTCTTGGATTGTGAATACTTTTGTTTTGGCCATCCCTTCCGATATAACCCATTTGTGTGATTGATTAGTTTGAGGTTCATTCTTTGGTTGTGACTATTTTATCACTCGATAGTGGTTTTGACATTGATATTGAGCTATCGTGGATTCATCTCTTAGATTTAATAGGTTCCTTCTTTTGTGATGGTTTTCCCTTATTATTAGTGTGGGGATTAGATACTCTCTTCTTACTATGATATAATTTTGTCTTAAGTGGAGTTGGAAAGTTTGAGGTATGTGACCTTTCTTGTGATCGCTTCTAAAGTTGGTAAATTGAGAATTTTTTATCTTGAGTTGTTAATTTTTTGGTGGTGGTCTTAACTTTGACCTT